>NC_056616.1:8196665-8486665 GCF_018340385.1 Cyprinus carpio
TGATTAATGACAAAATTTTCATTTTGCGGTGGAGTAACCCTTTAATGTTAATGAAAAATTTAATGTTCATATTGCATTTTTTATTTTTATTTTTTACATTACAGTTTTATTTTTGTACATATTATTTATAGCACAGGAAATGAACAGGAGTAAAAGAGGGTAATGTGTTGACATAATGATTATCATCGCCCACATAAGAGCACCACAGCTCAGCGTGTCAGGCTGTTAGGCAGCATGGTTCCTTTTTTCAGTTTTCTTTTCCAAGAAATGCAACTTCTTTGTCCTGTGTATAGAGCCAAGTCGATGTTGACTCCATATTACATTTGAGACATGAAGTATTTGAGAAATAGAAGTATAGTCAATACAAAATGTCTGTGGTACTGTGTACAGTACTTGGGGGTCGATTGTTCAGCTGACATTGAAACATTGAAATGCGTCTTTCCACAATTTCCTGAGGACAAAAAGCATGCATATTGAACAACCTTTTGGTCCCTCATGGGATCATTGGCATTCATGTCAAATAAAATATGCCATATACTCTGACTAATGACACCCTATTACTTTGCAAATGATTTGGTTATTAGTGTATCTAGTTGCATAAGCAAAAAACAAGACGATCAATGAGAAAAAAAAAAGCTATGTGTGTGTGTGTGTTGTCTACATACTCAGTAGTAGGTTAGTAGCAGTATATTGATTGTTAAGGAATGATAATGTGGTAGTTAACGCTGTGAATATCTAGCAGCATCACAGCCATCTTTTATGCCTAGGTTATATCTAATTTTGACAGGTGGGGAGTGCATTTATTGTGAGCAATGTTTTAATTCCTTTAGTCTACTTGTTTTCCCAGATTAATTAGTGAGCCAACCATTAGGGAAATTAAGGATAAATTTGCTCTTCACTGTAGTCTTCAGTTAATGACATGATTCCTAACTTCATTGCTCTGACGTTGTGAAAATAAACAAGGTCCCTGCAGTTGGAAAATCCATCAGTCTGAGCTCTTGACTGATGTAATCATTTCATAAAGCTCAATTATGTCTGTGATGGAGTGTAGGATTGGAGTCTGGGGAAATAAAGCCTCCTTAACAAACATTTCTGTGAGGATGAGAGACTTATGAGATGAATTCATCACTCTCTCAGACCTTGACTGACACACTGAGATATTTCTGTCAGATTGAGAGAGGCAAGCCCACACAGCCAAAGGTGATTCGAAATTAGATGTAGTCAGGGATTGACTAGCAGGACAAAATCAAAACACCAAGGTCCTATTGGACTCTCATGTGACAATGCTGGGATGATGAATAGAGAGGTTCACAGCTGTGATAAACTAACCCACGTAGGCAGAGGTAGCGTTTGGTCCCTGAACACAAGGACAAGACCTCTGGGCCATAATGTAATTGGCTTATGTTTGTTCATTGTTTGTGACAGATAGCTGATGTAGGCTGCATTAGAGCTGGGATATATTTCTCACACTGTAAAAAATGTCTGGAAAAAAAGAGAAAAGTTTCGAAAAAGAGAAAAGGTTCTGTTGGTGAAATGCCTTGCTGATGCCAGAGGTCAGAGGAGATTTGGTTCAAGCTGATAGAAAGGCAACAGTAACTCAAACAACCACTTGTTACAACCAAGGTATGCAGAAGAGCATCTCTGAGACATCAAACCTCGAAGCAGATGGGCTACAACAACAAAAAACCACACCGGGTTCCTCGAGAACAGGAAACTCAGTCTGGGAAGGGTTATAAAGCTATTTCATAGACTCTTAAACGCCAAAGAACCAAAGTGAGAGCTATTATCTCCAAACTGAAAAAAAAAAAAAAAAACTCCACACAATAGTGAACCCAGAAGTGGAAAATTCTTCCAAGATCATAGCAACGACACATTTAAGAAGTCAAAAAGACCAAAGGACAAGATTCACTGTTAATGACTTCACTTTCTGAAAGACTCTGGCCAAAAATGGCATCCATAGAAGAGTAGCAAAGCGAAAACCACTGCTAACCTTAAGAACATTGAGCCTGGCTGAAATTTGACTAAAACACACCTTGACGATTTCTTGAAGATTTCAGGGGAATGTATGGTGGTCTGAAGAGTCAAAAGTGGAACTTTGTGGAAAACACGGGTCCTGTTAAATCTGACGGAAACCTAATACCCAATTCCACAAAAAGAAATTCATGCCTAAAACTAGTGTTTTCAACGGGGGCATTTTGAGAGCATCGGGGGGCACTGGAAGTAATATTTTTGAAAGGGGGGCATTTGGTTAAGGCGAGTTTACACCAAAGATGTATGAGTTGAAACTTGTAAAGACAATAGTCTGCCACATCCTTAGGCCGTCTCTACACAGGATGCATCGAAGCCCACTTTCTGTATAAATTTGTCAACATGTCGGTAGCACAAGTGTGTGGTAATGCATTAGAAATAGAATGCTGCATCCATTTGTTGTAGCGCATGCGAATCTAAAGCAACATGTCGTGCCATTCGCAGCCAGTGTAGTAGTGTTAGTGTTAGCTGCTAGTTTACACCAAGACTCCCGCTTCAAGACCTCCTTAGCAACAACTTTTTAGTTCAGTGTTCGCTTGACTTTCTGTAGCGCAGCTGCCGAACTTAAATAGTCCTCATCATAAACACAAAATAATAATAATCAACTTTAATATTCAGTGAGGACAATTAGACTATGTTTTATTTGATGGGGGGCAGTGAGGGACCTGGATAATGGGTAGGGGGGGCTGGCCCAAAAAAGGTTTAGAATAGATGATAGTTTCATGAATCAATGATAGCAGGGGCAGATTTAGTGAATTGGGGGCCCCAGGCAAAATATAGGAATGGGGCCCTATACATTTTCACACATTTTCTTAGATCAACCTTGAGGTTCTTTTTTTTGTTTTGATGCTTGCTGCTGCACATATATACATATGTACATATATCAAGAGCATGCTCACAGATGAGAACAAAACAGCGTTGGATGAAGTGGATTAGAGCCCTGCACGTGCCTCAAATATAGGCCCTAGTATGTACATTTTTTCCCGTTTTCCCAAAAAAAGGTTTATACTACTGTTTCAGCTATTAAAATAGTATTTTTAATTTAGTATAATTAATTTAGTTATTTATTATTATTTTTTTTACAGTTTTGTATGTAAAGTAAAACTCATTAAATTTTGTTTGTTTTTTATAATGTCAATTTAGAAAAATGTTTGGAACATTTTTTTGTTTTGTTTTGTTAAAGGTAAGGTTTTTTATTATTATTATTATTATTATTATTAATTTTTTTTTTTTTTTTTTTTTAATGGCGCCGACGTGATCACTTGCATTTTTTTTCTAACAGTGGAAACAAATTAACACGCAGTCATTTTTGTTCATAAAGGTAAGAGTAATACCTCATTCTAAACTGTAAAGGGGCTAGTTTTATTTGTGTGCACTCACAATATCAACAAAATGTTGTGCTTCTATAAAATAAAGAAAACAAACACTTTCTGTCGTCTGGGGTTTGAACAGGAGAGCTTCACAATGATGAACCTAAACTCAGTGAATTGCCTCACAGACATGATTATATATATATATATATATATATATATATATATATATATATATATATATATATATATATACATATAAAGAAAGCTTTAAATTACTAGCCTACTTTAAAATGAAATAATTCAAATCAAAAACAGAAACTCTTTCATTATGTAATCCGTGCATTTCTCTTTAAAGCCATCTCCAGTAAGGAGATGGCCAGTCATTTTGTTTTCATCACCATAATTGATGGATATCTAAAATATAAAAATAAGGAAAAGCCTAAAACAGGCCCGATTATAATTTGCATTTATTTTACAATTCCATACAATTAAAAAATAAACCACAAATTATAATGGCATATATAGGCTATGTAAAACTTTGTCCTATAATTGTATAGCTGCTTTTTATGATTTTTTATGTTGTTCTGTTCTGAATACCTTAACATGTAAAGGATTTTCTGCAATGCAGTTTTGTATGATATGTGAATTATTTATTAGCCTCTTTTTTTTTTTTTTTCTTTTTTTTTTACCCATGTCATGAATTCGTTGTATTCCCACTTGTAAAATTGAAATTGACTTTGGCATGCAATAGATTGATAAATTCATAATTAATGGCATGGCTGGTTCAGTCGACAGAAATACGGGACACACACACAGGCCTATGATAACTGCTGAAAGGTTTGCGGGGCAAATCGGAGGTCAGTCTGAGCGCTCGTGGTACTCACAGTGCGTACAGCCAATACACCTGCAGGCGCCACGGACTCAGACGGTTGTCGTGATAATAAACACCGTAAACAGCAACCGTTCATGTGTCAGCGCTTAATGCACAACTCCTATATGAAAAGCATTTTAGGGGGCCCCCTGGCTTTAGCTTTTCAGTCGCCTACCTTTGCCTGATTGGTAAGTCCGCCTCTGGACAATAGTCAGACATATCGTCTGTGGTTGATGCCTTTGACGAAAGCAAGACGATTATTATTATTAGTAGTAGTAGTAGTAGTGTAACGGAGGCCAGCGAGTAGGTGCTGTGAAGGTAAACCTCACTCCCGTGATCTCACGAGACGCACTAGCGACAGATGTTAGTGGCTGCAGTCATTTAGCCTCTTTGTTAGTGCGTCCGCCTCCCATGCCGGAGACCGGGGTTCGAGGCCCACTTGGAGCGAGGACGAGGTGTGGCAGTGAGGACCCGGGAGAGAGGGGTTACATTGGTGATGTTAGCCAGATGGGAGTGAGGTTTAAGGGGGGTGAGTCTAATGGAGGCCAGCGAGTAGGTGCTATGCAGGTAAACCTCACTCCCCTGATCTCAAGAGATGCACTAACGACTGATGATAGTGGCTGCAGTCATTTAGCCTCCTTGTTAGTGCGTCTGTCTCCCATGCCGGAGATTTGGGTTTGGGGCCCACTCGGAGCATGTATGAGGTGTGGCGGTGAGGACCTGGGAGAGAGGGGTTACAGTAGTAATAGTATTAGTATTAGTATTATTATCAGTCTAGTAATACTATCTCATTAATTTTAGGGTTTATTTGTTCCATCATTTTTTTTTTTTTGGGGGGGGGGGGGGGGGTAACAGTGTTGCGCATTCTAACCAATCACACACAATTCTGTTGAGTTTAATGAATGCAATGGCCAATCAGAGGCATTCAGATGAGTCATCACTGACTCATTTTGTTGTTGAGTGTATGCTCGCTGATAAAACAACTCTATTTATTTATCATACAGTGTAGATAGCTTCACTGATTGTAATGGCAGTGTTTTTTAAAGTGCATAAACTCGCACTAGACTTATGTTTGTGATTATGTTCTTTAAAAAAATAATATAAATAAATAAAATATAATTATTTAAAATTGATAATAATAAATAATGAAATGTTAATACTATTTTATATATTTCTGCTTTTAGCCTTAACCTGGAGTTGGTTCAGTCTCCAGCAGTAAAAATAAGTAAATAATGAAATAAATTAGCATACTATTGTGTATTGACGATCTCAAAGGCTGACGATAGGACGATATGACTATGGGGCATAACGGCCAACACGAGGACTATCAAGCATGGTGGTGGCATTGTGCTGGTCAGGGGATGCTGCACTGCTTCAGGACCTGGGCAACTTGCAGTAATTGAGGGAAATTTGAATTCTGTTCTCTACCAGAAAATCCTGAAGAACAATGTCCGGTCTTCAGTCTGTAATGCCGGGCTCACACTGTACAATTTTTAACCCTGATTTTCACTCACTGACAGTTTTGTGGCAATCGCAGGCAAATTCCTCATATTCAGTGACAGTTGCGTAGTGTGTTTTATCAAAGAGTATGATGTGAGAGAAGTGCCAACGCATTGCCGATGCCCATGAGATTTTTGCCATGGTAAATATCTGGACCTGTCAGTGATTCACAATCCTACAGTGTGAAAATTAGTTTTGAGACTGGACATGACAAATGAGAGAGCAAGATATAGGACAAGTGAAAGTTCAGGGGGTGGAGTCATAATAGACCTGCAATAGATCATCAGCAAGCAACCATTCTCTCCTTCATATTCTTTGCTTATTTTTTTTTTTTATTTTTTTCACTGCAAATCAGTGTACAGCCAACTTGGATTGCAAGATTTTGCACGCTACCTGTTTTGACAGAAATAAATCCATTCTCACGCATTATCTACTGTTATTTCCTATATAATTTCTCATGTGTGTTTGTCTGTAGTGTGTGACCCCCTGTTGCCAATCTGTCGTGCGGTGTGGACACAACAGCAACTAGATGGTACTCCAGACAGTCGTGTGAGAGAAGCGGAGCAGTCCGACAACTTTGAAAATTGTGTGCAGTGAGAAGCCATCATAAGCTGAAGCTCAAGCACAACTGAATTAGTTGCTGAAAGTGAAGATCATTTCACTTCCAGCTTGTAAAAGGCTTAGAAGTCACCGCAATGTAGAGATGCTGATCACCTCTATTAAAGTACGCTAGATTGTATCAGTTTTTGCAACATCCCTCAACCCTCATTCTCAGAACTGGCCTGCAAGCTGGGGAATTGCGCCAAAAATAGTTCAAGACTAATTACCTGATTTACATAATTCCATTAGTGGATCAGGTGCTAAAATAATGCAGATAGATGTGCATTCAAACAAACAATGATATTAGTGGGCACAATTCATTCTTAGTGAATTTCCTCTTCAGGGTAGAGTATGGTGAACCTGGGTAAGTTTGATATAAAAGAAATGGTAGAATTTTGATTTACATTGGATGGTACTTTGAAATTGCCTTAGCTAACCTGAACAAAACCTTTGACATCAAACATTAATGAGGTAATTTCATTAAGCAGTTATTGATATTTTTCTCACTTTTGGGAAATGTTTACATGGAAGGTAGCTTTAGAGTAATCTTGTTAGAAGACCACAAAAAGGCTTTTCATCAAAGGGAAGAAACAAATAAATAAGAGCCTCATCAAATTCCATCTAATCAGTTGTAATCATAACAAAAGGAAAGATTCAATTAAAGGGTTTTATAAATCATTATGTTGTGGTCCAGTATGATCCAGAAGCCAGTGCTGAATATGCAAGTCTATAATTTGGTGTCTAGCTTTGTGATGATACTAAGCCTGTAGATTTGTCTCCTTGCATAGGTTGCATAAGCAAGATTGAAATTATATGTCAGTATCTCATTATATTTAATGTTAAAGTTGGACATTCATTTTTTCTTCAAATTGTACAATATTGTACGTATGCGATCATTGCATTGCATCAAATTGCGTGGTGACTAAATTGCTTAGAAATCACATCATAATTATGCACTCCAGTAATTATACTACGCTGTTCTTCTGGGCCACAGATGTTGTGTACTTACCATGACGGTAAACAAATTAAATGAGATGGGTTGTGGATACACTTCACGAGAGATCTTTAATATGATTTCTTCAATTCTTTAAAGAAAGTTGAAACAGAAAATAATTTATATAAGAATCAGTTAGAAAAGCAACATTGCCACTGATTAGAGAAAAAAATTTAGGTATTCAAACAAAAATATTATTGTCATATCTGTAGGCAATATATAAAAATATATCAGAAGTGTAAATAAAGCTTGGCATGTTCTTCTCTTCATTAGGACATAATTACCACATCACTTGCTAGCTCTTATTGAGGAGGACCTTTTATGTATGTTAACAACCAGGGTGGATAAAAGAAACAGCATGCAGCAAGTTCAATTTTAATACCTTTTTATACTGTTCCCAACTCTTTTGAACACTATTTCAACTATGTCAGGCAGAATTCTCTTTGTGAATGTGAAAAAATAAGGCTATAGCTTAAGTGTAAAGTGTTGTAAATGCTTATTTAAGTGAGTACAATGTGACCCCAAGGAAGGATTTATTTTTTGATTTACTTTATTTTATATTTTTTTCACATGCCGTACTATGCCAGGCCACTCTAAAAGCACTTAATTTGATATTTGGTTTAGCTTACAGTAATATAGCTGCAATGTTAGAGCCATAGAGCCTATTTCACAAAAGAATCCATTGTGACAAATTTTTTTGTGACAACTAATGATTGCATTAGTTGTTGTTGTTATCATGGTAGTTCGGAAGTGAAATTTCCGGTGTGTGGCGATTAAAGTGTTATTGTTCTACTTAGTTTTGTTGTCTATTGTCTATTAATGTTCCAAGGCATTCATTTTCTATTGTGTTTTGAAAATAACATAGCACTTACCTTAAACCTGGCAGATGGCGTTAACAAAAGCATAAAAACACATTTGCAATAGCTTTCTTCTAAGGCTACATTCACACTGCAGGAAAATGTAGGCCAAATCCAATTTTTTTTTTTTATTTTTTGCCCATATGTGTTTTTTTGCCCATATGTTTTTATTATTTATTTATTTATTTATTTATTTATTTTAACGATAATGTGAAACAGCACAAACCACACAGAATCCTTTTTGTTTTTGTTTTTTTCGATTCTGATTTGGGCCACTTTCATATGCGGTCCTAAATTCGATTCAGATCAGATGTTTTGCAATGAGACAGCAGTCTGAATGGTCATAACTTGTGCTTTATGCCATCTTGTTATTGTTCTTTTGCGCATGTGGGTCAGTTCAGGACTGTCATTCCATCCCACAGGAATTTGATATTGGCCACATTTAAAAATGCTAATGTGAACAGCCATATAAGAAATGTAATTTGAGGAATAATTTAGAATTGAGCACTAATGCTTGCAGTTTGAACATAGCCTAATAATCATTGAGCTTGTTTATGGAGTTTCGTGTCTCCAGACTCATACCCGAGCAATCTACATCACAAATGCAATGATGTACCAGGTGCCCTACCAAGCAATTTTACCATGTCAGAAAAGCCACACACAGGAACCATGTTCAAATAAGTCTTTAGGGGCTTTCGGGGGAACTATAAATTTGCTCCTACTTCAGAGTAGGGTCTAAAACACTTCTATAGGAACTACCAGTGGCATAAGTGTACACTGACTGGCAAAATGCATACAAACACCGACTGCCCGGCATTTTTAAAAAGCCATGTAAAAATGTTTACTCCACAAACATGGAAAATAGTGATAAAGGCATTTACCTGTTTTTTGCAACATTTCGTTCTTTTCTCAGCCTCGATGATATGTAACACTGTAAGTTGTCATAGGAGATTTAGTCAGCTTTTCATGCTCTTTCGATCACGTAAATTGTGCGTTTACATTTCATCTCTGTTATCAACAAAATCAGCTCCAATCACGGCATCCTCCATTCACCGGATGTTTGTAAATGCCATGATTAAAGACATCGCTGTCGGCCTCTTCATAGTTCCTGCTACCTGTGCTAATGCGACCAGGAAAACAGCCAGAGAGAGAAATTGGTTCTCTAGAAGCCACCATACTGGCTAGAACTAGAACTATGTAGTGCGAAAGCACCTTTTATTAATCAATGATCAGTCCCTGAAATTATAATTTGTGTGAGAAACAATAAAGGTTGTTGGTGTTTTACTCCCACTAGTGTTCATGTCAGCTGGAACCTGCAGTGAATTGTACGTGTAGTACAAGTTTAGCAAAAATGTATGTAGGTGTTAGATCAAATTACCTTTTTATTCTTATGCTCATGTCCCGATCAGTGGTCCAAATAATGTCTCCTCTCTGAATTGAAGTTCAACTTTTGAACTGGTCTGAGAGCAGTTTCTCAGTCCCACATACAGTATAAACTAGAACATTAAACAAAAAGCATAGTTGACACCCAATACTCACTCAGGATGCTAGAGAAAAGAAATATGTGATTATTTCCTCTCATCTTCTCACTGGGACGTATTACGTCATCTCTATCTAATCTCTCCCTAACACGTTTAGCAGAGCTGCTGTACAGATGACTTCTGCAGAACACCACTCAGTTAAACCAGCATAAAGGAGAGAGTGTCTGTGAATTCAGACTGAGGTCGAGCCAGCGGGATCTGTTTTGAGCAAGGTAAATGCATTCTGACTCTTTGAGCAAGAGCATTTGGACATGCTGAAAAAGCCTACAACATTATCAGATTCTTGTTCATTGACTGCCTAAGGACAAAACCTTCCACTAAAATTACTTTTTTTACTATTCTATAAAAAAAAAAAAAAAAAAAAAAAAAATCTATCACAGCAATAGGTACTTATTGCTATTGTATTTAACTGTCTTTTAGTGGAGTCAAAAAGTCTGAGACCACAATAAAAATCTGGGATACAAAATCAAATTTAAACCTGGAAATCAACAACCAACAAAAACAACAACAAAAAGTATTTTAAAAGAATAAAAAAATAGTTAAAAATAGAATGAAGTCTCTCTCTCTCTCTCTCTTGCTCACTCACTCACTCACTCACTTTGATTGCTTGTTTATGTTCCTGAAGTCTTGATCTACTGAAGGCACCATATAAAACACATAATTTGATTTTAGAGAGACTTACCCCATTTCCATTTTCCAATTGCTACAAACAAATTCAAAGGGGCAAAATAAATGATAATGGCTACCAACCATCTCTACAAAGGACATCTCTTAAGCTAATGCAAATGCTTCTAGAACATTGGTTTCAATCGTGATAAATTCATTTGAATGCCAGAAGTAAGTTTTATTCTAAAAATCCTTAAAGCTGTTGTGCTTTTTTTCTCTGTTGTATTGACCATCCAATCCTAACGTAAAGAGACAATTACAAGTGAGCTCTTTGTAGGTTGATATCTGTATTCATATTAAGAAAAAGTGGTTAATTTTTAAGTCATGTGAGCACAACACAATGCCAATAATTTTAAAATGGCCAAATACTTCATCAGCGTATCATTATTTTTTAGCATATTTTTCATTTTCTTTTTTTTTTTTTTTTAATCTCTAAAAGCCACAGCTTTCACCAGGTCACATTACTCCAAAAGTTCTGCAGACCTACAGGGAATCATGGAACTGCCATAAATCACAGCAAGTTTGCTGTCTCTTTGCCCTTGGTATTTATTTCAAGCTCTTTTACAGTCGGGACTACCTCATCTAGATGAGACTGACTGACTCACTTTGAAACCGACTCATTTTGTTTTGTTTTGTTTTTTACATGTACGTCATGTGGCATAAATCTAAAGTTAGTGTATAACTTTCTGTAAACATTCACTTTCTCTAAAAGAAGCAATTTGAACAGGTGTGAATGGAAGATATGTCATCATTTGAAGTGTATAAAAGCATACAGGAATTGACCAAGGACACACACAGCAAATAACCCAATACAGACACGCAAGGGCAACCAAAGAGGTTATTAGTTCTCAGCAAGTGACCTATGAGATGAATTAATCACCCAGTGACAGTCTTCAGACATTTGCTTGTTCAGTACATCTTTTACGGATGTAATAACCTGATTATTCAGTAAATCAGAATATTTTGTTTTTTCTTTTATTCACAAGAATGTATTTTATTTCATTATAATGATGCATTAAGGCATTTAATGTATTTCATTAGGTGATAAATAATTATATAATTGTATAGTTCTATTATAAAAGTTAAAATGTGCATTTGCATAGTGTTAAAAATGTTTTAGAAATATATGGAAAAATGTATAGGTCGTTTATAAGATAAAAACCCAGATATATTTCATCTGTTATTATTTCATGACGCCTGGGCAGAGCAAACCACAAACATGTTGGAAGAATGGCAATGCAGTGACAGTATAAAAAAACAAAGAATAGTGGAGAGTCTTAAAGGTTCTGCTGCTGACATAATAAAATTCCTGAGAGCACAAACTCCCAACACTACTGCAAATGACTATATGCAAGCGCTTGAAACAGCTTTTGGAACAACTGAAAGTTCATCTGATCTCCAAGTCAAGTTCAGACACAAGTTTCAAAATGAAGGAGAAAAGCTGTCTACATACCTGCTAAGACTTGACAAACTGTCGCACTGTATCTTCAGAAATGGAGAAATGCAGTTAGCTGACATGAACTGACTCCGCATTGAACAAGTCGTTCGAGGTGCATCACCACATGATATGATTGCACTGCATATACGTATGACCCACAAACTAAGACCTCCACCTTCCTTAAATGATCTGTTAAAAGAAGTCAGAGAGGAAGAGGACATGTTACAAGGCAGAACTGATGCAAAACGTACAGTCATGTCAAAACCAGTTGCTTCAGTCACCAAACCAGCACTCAAAATTAAAACTTATCCTGAAGTTGAATGACTTAAAAGTGAACTCAGTGTGATCAAAGCGGAAATTAACAATCTCAAGGTTGCAACTGTTGCAGCGGCAGCAGCTCAGGCCGAAACATAAAGTTCCAACCCTGAACATGCCACCAAAAGCAAATATAAAATAAATACAGCTCCACAAAGAGCAACAGAGACCAACCTGGAATATTTTGTCATCAATGTGGAGAAGATGGACATTACATGAGAGAATGTCAAGGTGTTGAAAACCTCCAAAGAGTCAACAAGCGGCTTATCAAACTCACAAAGAAGTCAGGAAACTACCACGGGGCCCAGTGGAGGAACGGCCTGGTGTCCCGGAGTTAAAGACACGTTCCAAGAGCATCAAAACAGAGAAAGAAGTGGAAGACACTATCCCTAAAGGCTTACTTGGCCTTAGCTCTGCTGTATCACTCCAGACTGAAGGCATTTACACTAAAGCCATACTCGACACTGGTTCTCAAGTCACTCTGCTCTACAGATCCTTCTATGACAGATACCTGATGCACTTGCCATTGACACCTAACAGTGCTTTACAGATAAGGGGTCTCAGTCCTGCTGATTACCCGTATGATGGCTATTTGTCAGTCAAGCTGGAGTTCAGGGAAAACCGATGTAGGCGTGACAGAGACTATTGATGCACTTTTGCTTGTCTGTCCTGACCCAGTCTTGAAAGATAATGCTGCTATACTTGTTGGCACAAACACACCCACTGTGAGAAAACTTCTCAAAAGTTACAAAGACAAAGAAGGAAAAAACTTCACAACAGTACAACCCATCCACCCTTTCAGACATCCAACATATGCTTTTAGAAAGGCTATGGAGGAAATCTCAAAGTCCCAACCTGAAACTGACAGCCACAAAAGAGGATCCGTATGGTTTTCCCAACCAAAGCCAATAATAATATGCCCAGGTGGTGTAGCAAGGGTCAGAGGCGTGCCAAAGTTTCAATATGCCCAGGTGGTGTAGCAAGGGTCAGAGGCCCTTTTTATAGAAGAACCAAGGTTCCCAGATCAAATCTTAGTGAGACCTGAACTGCAGTCAGTCACTGTTGTAAGTTCCAGAAGAATCACAGTGTTGGTCAGTAACAGTTAAACAAAAGAGATCACACCGACCAGAGGTATGCCAATTGCTTACATCTTCCCAGTTGACATGCTGCCAACACCTACTGTGAAGAAAGAGGCAAGCATCCCATATTCAAAGAAAGTGACCCCGTCTTCTTTCGACTTTGGAACCTCACCTGTTCCTAAGAAATGGAAAGAGAGACTAGTCAACAAAATGATTGAACGCAGCAATGTTTTCTCCACTCACGAGTTCGATGTGGGCTGCAGTAAAAGCTCGCAACATACTATAAAAACTACTGACGACAAGCCATTTAGAAAAAGATCTCGTTGCTTGCCACCTGCAGATCTCGAAGTGCTCAGACAGCACCTGTCAGAACTAAAAGATGCTGGCATAATCACTGAGTCACGCAGTCCATATGCATCCCTATAGCGGTTGTACGAAATAAAAATGGGAAGATGCCAAACAGATGCACTATCCCTGATCAGTACACAGTGCCCAGGATTAAGGATGCACTTGCTTGTCTAAATGGAACCAAATGGTTCAGTGTCCTAGATCTCAGAAGTGGATACTACCAAGTGCCCATGGGTGAGTCTGACAAAGAGAAGACCGCTTTCATCTGTCCACTTGGTTTTTACCAATTCAACTGGATGCCACAAGGAGTGTCAGGTGCTCCTGCAACTTTTCAGCGAATTATGAAAAGAACTGTAGGTGACATGAATTTGCTGGAGGTGTTGGTCTATCTAGATGACCTTATTGTGTTTGACACAACACTCGAAGAGCACAAACAGAGACTGCTAAAAGTGCTTGACCACCTCAAAGAGTAGGGGCTCAAACTGTTGTTAGACAAATGTCAGTTTTGTCAACCCTCAGTGTCCTATGTCGGCCACATTGTGTCACAAGAAGACAAGTCTACAGATCTAAAGAAAACAGAAGTAGTAACTACCTGGCCCAGACCAACTACTGTCAAAGATTATTCCAAACCTCATGCGGAAAGGTCCAAGAAAAAGCATGAACAAACCTATCTTAACCCGTCAGAGCCATTTGGTTGTCGGTGGAATGACAAATGTGAAGCTGCTTTCGAGGAGTTAAAACAAAGACAAACAAATGCTCCTGTGCTGGCTTTTGCAAATTCCCAGTTACCCTATGTGCTACATGTTGACGAAAGTCAAGAAGTGCTTGGTGGAGTTTTATACCAAGACAAAGGTGAAAGGCTCAGACCAGTCGCTTTCATTAGTTGCAGCCTAACTCCTTCCGAATGTCACTATCCGGCACACAAGCTGGAATACCTTGCTTTAAAGTGGGCCATAGTCAATAAGTTACATGACTGTATGGCGCAAAGTTTGAGGTTAGAACCGATAACAACCCTTTGACCTATGTGTTGACGTCTGCCAAATTAGACGCAAGGGGCCACCGTTGGCTCGCAGCTCTGTCGACATATGACTTCAGTTTCAAGTACAGATCAGGAGTCCAAAATATAGACGCAGACGCCCTGTCAAGACGCCCACACCCTAACCAAAATTCTGAAAGGCAATGGTCAGACATTTCCGCAGATGGTATCAAAGCTATGTGTCAAGTATCTAAAGTGACCAAGGAAAGTACCTGTCCTGAAAGAGCCATTGATCATTTAGGTTTATCCATGCACGCCATACCCAAAGCCTACTGTAATCTGTCCACACTCAGTCTCAAAGGAATGCCTATTCTCAGTCCAGCTGAAATCTCAAAAGCTCAACAAGAAGATCCTTCACTCAATGGAATATGGAAAGCTTTAAAGCAAGGGGATACAAATCAAGTCAAGTGAAAGAATCCAGTTATCTCATTACTACTAAGAGAGTTTGAAGATTTCACGTATTAAATCCCTGTTCCACCTGGCCGAAGTCGCCATTCACAACTAGTTTTGCCAGAAAATTTCAGACACACAGTGCTGAAAGCACTCCATGATGATTCTGGTCATTTAGGCATTGGCAAAACTCATGGACTCATCAAAGAAAGGTTTTATTGGCCTAAAATGAAATCAGATTTTGAAGAATGTCTTTATTTTGGTGGGGGGAGAGTGTAATAACCTGATTATTAAGTAAATCTGAATATTTTGTGTTTTTTCTTTTATTCACAAGAATGTATTTTATTTCAATATAATGATGCATTAAGGCATTTAATGAATTTCATTAGGTGACAATTACATAGTTTCATAGTTCTATTATAAAAGTTAAAATATGCATTTGCATGGTGTTAAAAATGTTTTATAAATATATAGAAAAATGTATAGGTCTTTTATAAGATAAAAACCCAGATATATTTAATCTGTTATTATTTCATGATGCTTTGAGTGGACTACGGGAAAAAATGGAAGCGTAGAAGAAGTAAAAATTGAGAAGCGCGGAGGACTGAACAGGTCATGCCGATGTGTCTGGGGAAAACGGTAAAAAGTGCTTAGAGCTTAGTTTTCAGCAAGCCTGGAAAACTGATCCTTGTTCCAGTGGGCCGCAGGAGAGTTTGTGGACAACTCGTGCTGCGAGGGAGTGAGTTGAACTGTGTTTCCAAAGACGGAGCAGAGAGCTAAGCTAGGCTAAAGCTAGCTCCATCATGTCTGTGCTGATTACCTCACCGAGAGCCGCAAGGAAGCAGACGGTGTTGCTGCCGGAGATTCAGCACTCACCTGCGGGGAGGACGACGGGGAAGTGGGATTCCGTGTGCACACATTCTTTTTTCCTTGGATCATGAGGATGGGGATTTTCTTCAGACTGGTAGGATTATTGTTCAGGTGTTTTCAAATGGATATGAGCTCCAACGCGCACCAACGCAAGCTTGCATAAAACACTAAGAGTGCACTCAGGTTGACTTTATATGATTAACACATCTAAGGGTTTAAAATATTATTTCACATTTGAACTGGGTAATTGTATGTATAACCTATGTTTTGAATTAATTAATACAAAACCCAAAAATGCATTTATTGTGTCTGTTTATCCTTTCTACACTGTAAAATGGGCAGTGTAATATATATTTACAAGTTACGTGGTAACCAAAGGTACATATTTTGAGTTATTTAATTCATATTATTTCTGGGAATGTCTAATTAGTGTTTTAAAGGTGAGGATCATACTTAACCCTAGACATAGTTTCATACATTGGAGTTTTTTTTTTTGCAGTTTTTTATTTTGAGTTTTTGTTGTTTATGGTTTGAATGGTTATTAACTTAATGTGTTTTTCCGGGTGGTAAAGGGGTTACACAGAGGTAGAGCAAGTATCCCACAAATGGTTATTGAAAATGGCTGCCACTCAGAACTGGTGAAATAATTTACTTAATAAAAACTGATTCAACAAAAAAGAAAATTTTAAAAGAAGCCATTTGTATCGGGGTTCTGAACACACACCGCCTGCTGTTGTTGGTAAAAAAAAGATATTGTCACCCCAAACTCATGTCATTGATTGACCAGCTTGAGCCAATGTTGCTATGCTCAAACAGCAATGTTTTTATTGTGTCAGAGCAACATGTTCTCACTCCCAACTCATCACATATTGACGCCAGTGTTTTTGTTTATGTGTTTGTAATTGATGCGTTAGAGTACTCTAATTACTTTTTTCCTGAAATGTGTAACGTTAACGCGTTAGTTTCGTGCGTAAGTAATCAGTAACTTCGTTATTTTTTTAAAAAAGTAATCCGTTATTTTAAGGAAAGGAAAATCCCGACTGCAGCCTGCTTTTTGTCAGACAGTAGGCCTAGGTCTACTGTGCCACCTGCGGATGTATCAGCGGAGCCGAAGCTCTGTGATCGTAAAGTCAATGGCTGTGATACGTCTGTGCCCTGCGCCTGACCTGTGTGTGTGTGTTTTTTTTTTTTTCGAACTCCCGGCAAGATGGCAGAGAGGACAGCGTTTGGTTTATGGAAGTACGCACATTATTTTCAATTTGTCAACGAAAAAGAAAAGAACATAACGGTAAAATGCACACTCTGCGTTGGTGAAAAGCTTCTGTCGACCGCCAAAAATTCTACCTCAAATTTAAAAAAACATCTCGCATCCAAACACCAATCTAGCACTCTGGTAGCAAAGCCTGCTGAGGAGGACGACGGTGGTGCACCAGCTCCAAAGCAACAGCGTTTGAGTTTTAACTCCGCTAAAACAGTCCCCATCAGTGAGGTTCACAAACTTGTGGCCGGTTATGTAGGCTACCCGGGCTGGGTAGGTGCGAATTTTGATTAATAATATGTTCTGTGATAATAAATAAATAAAACGCCATGTGGAATAGCCTATTGCTGACTGTCTTTCCTGTTATTGTTATCCTGCAGTGTTAATTTAGTCGGATGACTGACGTTATTCATTGTCGGGAGTCACGACTTCTAGGTGCATTTAAGGGGGGCGGGGGCTGTGTCTGTCATGTGTGAGCCGCTGCAAACGGCTTTTAATTTTTGGTAACGCATGAGTACTCTAACGCGTTACTTTTATGAATAGGTAACGCTGTATCATAACTGATTACTTTTAATTGATGGTAATGTTGTAACCTAACTAACTACTTTCCAAAGTAACTATACCCAACACTGATTGACGCTTGGTCAGGACCCGGTGAGTGTGATTTCACCAAGTACAACATGTTCCTGGAACAACATTCCAATCAGCCAATCAGAATTGAGATATAACTTTTCAGGAAATATCTGTTTTAGGCTTACGATCAGGGTTTGGTGCTTCTACACCCTTGTTAATCAGCTATAATTTCCAACTGATTTTAGGAGTAAATTATGAGTAGGGTTAGGTTTTGGTTAAGTAGGGGTAGGGATTGGGTTAAGTCTGTATTTTTGGACAATAATGTTGATCCAGGATCATCAAAAGATGCTGATCCAGGAACATGCGTACTTGGCAAAATCATGGAGACAGATGGGCCCCTTGGCATCACTTTTTGACGCTCAAGGTATGCCTTTAGCATAATTTTTTGATGCATAGGGGTATGCTTTCAGCGTCATTTTTCAACGTGCAGGGTCCTCCATTGTTTTCAGGCGTAATTTTTTGACAAATGGTTTGCATGCATTTGTAAAAAAAAAAAAATATATATATATATATATATATATATATATATATATATATATATATATATATATATATACATATATATATATATATATATATATATATATATATATATATATATATATATATATATAATTTTATATAAACTTATACTTTCATTGGAGCACCTAACCCCACCCCTACCCTACCCACTTCTGAACCATATAAAACACGTAAAAGGCAAATATAAATATGGTCAAAGGTATTTATTCCAAAAACTGACCATAAAAAGCAATATAAAACATAACAAACAAGTTGTGTTGCATTCCAAATCTTCTGAAGCCATATGATATCTTTATGCGAAGAAGAGAGTAATCACTGAAAATGATCCCGCTCACATCGTTAACACGCTAACATCTCATTCAAAAAGATATACTCCCATAGCATGATGCAATGGGCCACAAGACACACAAGAGCCAATGACATTTCATTATATTTTGCTCCATGTTTTAGTAAATCCTGACTATATGGAATATGGAAGTGGCCGCTGACACAAGCTATTATTAAATCTGGCCCATTAGCTGTACGATCATTAGTAGAGAATGATTCATTTTTATTAGATTATTAATGTTGTTTCTGTTCATCAGGTGTTAAAACTTTACAGATGGGATGAGCAGTTCATGACCCCATACGGTGACATAAATTGTCCGTAATGTCATTAAATGTAGTGGCCCTTTCTCAAATAGGCCACTTACCTTCTCAAGAAAACCTCCAAGATCAATTTTAAAGCTTTTACCAACCATGTCATGCTTTCCACCTCTGTGTCTCTCTTATTTTCTCTGTTTCTCAGATATTCTTTAATTCCCTCCCACATGGTCTGAGCATTTTATCGACATTATAAATTAAAAAACAGTTCCACTTGGACAACAACGGACAGGCCCCAGTCAATACAACTTTAATGAAATCTCCCATTTGTATCTAAAATAACTGAAATGTCACTGAGCTGTCAATAAGAACAGAAAACAGCCAGAAGATTTAGCCAAGAATATCCAAAGGACGGTTTGAAATAATGGCCCAGGCCTTTTCAGGTGAATTCAGCTGAACCACAAAATGTTACAATATAAATAGTTAACTATATTGGAAACTGGTAGTAAGTGTAAATAATAATATGTATACGTAAATGTTAATATATATTTTAAAAGATGTTTATATTCTTTTGACAATGGCAGCGGTAATTCATAAAATCAGCATCTTCTGGGAAGTAAAAAGAAAAAAAAAACTGGTTATAAACTGGTTATAAATCCATATGTGGGCTGCATTTAAACACACTTTCAATGTTTTTAAGGGCCAGTCCAAGTGGAGTGAAGTTTTTAATAAAATTCATTGTCAGTGAATTCTCCCCTGAGATACTGTTTTTGACTGAAAGGCATAAGAAGACATTCGAGCCTTATTGTCACATGACAATCAACTGACAAACAATAGATGAGATTCCTAGAATGAACAGGAGAATCTATTTCTTGCTGGACAGCTGAATGACCGAAGACATTGCAGTGGGAATGACACATATAGTGACTGTTGAACGAACAGAGAATCTGTAGACAAAAATTCTGAAACATGATGCTGCATGACTGACATTTGTTTGATTAATAGGTGTAATGGGTATTGACATGATTAATTGCTTTGTCATACTGATTGACTTAATGGCTGCACTTAACATTATAATTTAGTAATAAAAAAGAGGAGAGGGATTTTAGAAAAAAAAAATGCTTCTGCATAATAGCAGCATTTTATAGTGGAGAAGGATTTCAGAGAATATTATCTTTTTTTTATTATTAGAGGTATTTTGTGTTAGTTCTCACATACACACACTTGATGAGAAATTCTCTCTGTTCTTATCCCAGTCTCTTTTCTTCTGGAAAGTGGGTCTTTGAAATAAGGCGTTTCATCTTGCATATAAGAACACTGCTCACACAAAACATTTTTGCCTGAATTTATTTATTTATTTATTTATTTATTGCCTTTATTTATTTGTTTGCTTTGCTTATTTTGCTTTGTACTTATATTTTCCACAGCTTCATTTCATTTCATTTTATTTTCTTTATTTCTTTGTTTTTTTTGTTTTGTTTTTTTTTTCACAGAGAAATCTTTGGAAGCCTGTTTCCAACACAGAATAAAAAACACAGTTAATGTTGTTTTTATCTCACTATTTGGATAGATAGATAGATAGATAGATAGATAGATAGATAGATAGATAGATAGATAGATAGATAGATAGATAGATAGATAGATAGATAGATAGATAGATAGATAGATAGATAGATAGTGTACTTGTCATAATTATCACTATTTTCTCAGAATTACAAGAATTACGTTTGCATATATAATTTGTATTGAATTGTGAGAGCAAAAGTTATAAATACACTTTTATTTTTGGGGGGGCTTTGATAGAAATCTAGATATTATATGTAATAATATAGTCTAATTCAAATCAAATCAAATCTTTAAGTAAATTTGAAGTGGTCAAAAATGAATCTACTGAATCTACGTTGGTGCCTAAAGGTAAAACTTAAAGGGATGGTTCACCCCAAAAAAATGGCAATTATGCCATCATTTACTCACCTTCATGTTGTTCCAAAAAATGGCAATTATGCCATCATTTACTCACCTTCATAGATACTTTAAGACTGTTTTGTCTGTTTAATTCATAGAATGACAGTTAGTGGTGTCCAAAACAACAGGACAACAGGATTTGAAGACAAACAAAAATGACAAAAAAAAAAAAAGCTTAAATTAAGACTTCTTTTTCTTCTTCTTCTTCTTCTTCTTCTTCTACTTCTTCTTACATTTGATACCAGGTCTCTGCTTATAACAGCATTATCAAGACAGAAATGAACAGAAAATGTACCTGCCTTAAGCAGCCACTGTATCTAGACTATTTTCTATTTGAGAATTAATGCAGAATCTACAGCCAAATAATTATTTTCTTTGTAGAACGAAACTGAACTTGCTTGTGTACTGATACAAAATAAAGCCTATCTTGCAATTATAGACCAGTAGCCTCATGATCCTCAGCACATGTAGCTGAAGAAACTTTAATTCATGTCACACTGACCACTGAACCATCACACCAATGGCCGGCTCTGGTTAGCTTCAATTTCAGCTCAGAAGCTGCTCTACCACTGATTACAGAAGAGCACATCTTCTGTTCATGTAATGGATATAACAGCAGGTGGGGGGCATTCCATCTGAGCAAAGAGACCCAGAACACAAACCTTCCCACCTTCAATCTCCCTCTATCAGTGCAGATGACAGTAAGAGCCTTTCATTGAAGAAGAGCACAATGACATTACAAGCTTTCCTGTTAGTAAAAAACACCAAACTGTCCAAGTCATTTTCAGCATGCATATATATATATATATATATATATATATATATATATATATATATATATATATATATATACATATATACACACACATACATACACACTCACTGGCCACTTTATTAGGTACACCTTGCTAGTACCTGGTTGGACCCCCTTTCGCCTTCAGAACTGCCTTAATTCCTTGTGGCATAGATCCAGCAAGGTGTTGGAAACATTCCTCAGAGATTTTGGTCCATATTGACATGTTAACATCAAGCTGTTGCTACAGATTTGTCGGCTGCACATCCATGATGTGAATCCCCTGTTCCACCACATCCCAAAGCTGCTCTATTGGATTGAGATCTGGTGACTGTGGAGGCCATTTGAGTAAAGTGAACTCATTGTCATGTTCAAGAAACCAGTCAGAGATAATTTGAGCTTTGTGACATGGTGCATTATCCTGCTGGAAGTAGCCATCAGAAGATGGTTACACTGTAGTCATAAAGGGATGGACATGGTCAGCAACAATACTCAGGTAGGCTGTGGTGTTTAAACGATGACCAATTGGTACTAAGGGGCCCAAAGTGTGCCAAGAAAATATCCCCACACTATTACACCAACACCAGCAGCCTGAACCTTTGAGACAAGGCAGGATGGATCCATGCTTTCATGTTCTTTACACCAAATTCTGACCCTACCATCTGAATGTCGTAGCAGAAATCGAGACTCATCAGACCAGGCAACATTTTTCAAGGCTTCTATTGTCCAAATTTGGTGAGCCTGTGCGAATTGTAGTCTCCGTTTCCTGTTCTTTTTTACAATAATACTTTTTGTGTGCAAAAAAAAAAAAAAAAAAACTTTGTTCAACAATTCTTCTCCCCCTCATCCAGTCTGCTGTGGCTTGCATCCATTTTGGAGAGTATCACAACGCATGCGCACTCTTCCGCTTCATGTAAACAACGCATCTAAAAGACATCTAAAGTGTAAACTACTCATCAGTTGTAAATGTTTTACTCATCATTCATAGATCTTTCACCCCAGTGTATACACACACACACAACCTGTAACCGGCAAGTTTGTAAAATATTTACAACTTATGAGTAATTTACACTTTAGAATAGGGGATGCAGAAAGTGTTGTAAATGATTTATTCATGCATTTACACAACAGGTTTTGAATAATTTGTAGTGTGTACTACAATGTAAGGGCTGACTGGTGAGGGTGTAGACACATGTATTTTCTGATACGTGAAGTATTTTTAACGCTGTGAGATAATAGTACAGTGTTGACATTTCAATGATTTATAAGTGATTAATAATATATTAATTAGTAACTTAACTATTAGTAACTATACTGAATAAAAATTATTAATTGAATTTACTATTTTTTTAAGATAAGTGGTTGCAATCAGTTTAGCAGTTTAAATAATTTTAGCCACATTTAAATAAACAAATTTAGTTGACTAACTTTCAACATTTTGAACATTTTGCTACTGAAATGTAGCTAAAATATATTGTTTGCAACCACTTACCTTAAAAAAATGTAGTATACTTTTTTTCAGTGTATTAACCTTTTACTAAGAATCTGTTTGATTATTTCATGATGCTATTTTTTAAGATAACTTAGGAGATTTTGTTAAATCGTTAGCATATTACTTAATAATAATTTGTGAATGTATAGTCATGTTTTGTAAATGATTAGTTAATCATCATCTAATCACTTGTAAATTATTTATAACTTAATCTATAAAACAAATAAAAAAACAACATATCACTTATTAATCATTTATGAACATATAGTCATGTTTTGTAAATGATTAGTTCATCATTAACTAATCACTTGTAAATTACTTTTAAATGAACAAAAAATACACAAATTGTTAGCATATCACTTATTAATTGCTTATGAATGTTTTGTAAATGATTAGTTCATCATTAACTAATCAATTTAAAATTACTTACAACTGAACGTTATTATAAAGTGTTATCGATATTTTAGTATCGGTATCAAAATATAGATATTTATGATAACACTACCATGTAGTTTATTGCTCCAAACTTTGAGTCCATAAATTATGCTGAGCTCCCTCACTGTGTGATCAGCTCTTCAAAATCTGCTGCAGCAGCGGCTTTTCCCGGTTCAGATAGCAGGGCTTTTATTGGTCCCTTTACAAACTTTATCTTATTTTTATTGGCTACTGAAGTTCCCTCAAACGTTTTCAATTCAAATTGTGGGCGTACTTAATAATGAACTATGATTTAAATTAACGATGTAGATTATTTTGCTTAATACAAGTAAAAGTACAGCTTTAAAAATATACTCAAAAAAGTACAAAGTACCCAAAACTACTTTAATTACAGTAACGTGAGTAGTTGTAATTTGTTACCCACTGTGTCAGACGATAGATAGATAGATAGATAGATAGATAGATAGATAGATAGATTAGATAGATAGATAGATAGATAGATAGATAGATTAGATAGATAGATAGATAGATAGATAGGCCCCAAAGTGGCACCAAAGTGGAACAAGAAGCTCCAGGGTGGAGCCGACGGAGTAGGAACCCTGAGCAGTGCCGGAGACCAGGACAGAGCTGACAGAGCAGAAACCCACCAGAACGGAGCCAACAGAACTGGAGTCCACCAGGATGGAGCAGACGGAACTGGTGCCCACCAGGACGGAGCAGATGGGACTGGGGCCCACAAGGGCAGAGCAGATGGGACTGGAGCCACCTCTAGAGACACCATAGTGGACGCTGCTACCTCAGGAGGTTCTGTGTTGGTGTACGCAGCCCAAACACACCAAAAAGCAATCCCCATCATGAGAAGTGCTTCAGACAGGAGGGCTAAAGTGAGTGGGTTTGGGGATACCAACTGCGTGTGCAGACACCAGTGGTGCATCCCTACCACTGGATACCAGACTAGGATACTGAAGGACTGATCTTGAATATATTGTTGTTGTGGTAGGGAGGTGGTGTTGTTATTGTTGATGATCTGTTGTTGTGTGGTGTGACTGTGTGATCAGCTGAGATGTGACATGACTTTGGAAGATCAGCTGTGATGTGACGTGACTCTGGATGATCAGCTGTGATGTGATGTGATGTGACTCTGGATGATCAGCTGTGATGTGACGTGACTCTGGATGATCAGCTGTGATGTGACGTGACTCTGGATGATCAGCTGTGGTGTGACGTGACTATGGATGATCAGCTGTGGTGTGACGTGACCCTGGATGATCAGCTGTGATGTGACGTGACTCTGGATGATCAGCTGTGACGTGACGTGACTATGGATGATCAGCTGTGGTGTGACGTGACTATGGATGATCAGCTGTGATGTGACGTGACCCTGGATGATCAGCTGTGGTGTGACATGACCCTGGATGATCAGCTGTGATGTGACGTGACTCTGGATGACAGCTGACGTGACGTGACTATGGATGATCAGCTGTGACGTGACCCTGGTGATCAGCTGTGGCGTGGACCCTGGATGATCAGCTGTGATGTGACGTGACTCTGGATGATCAGCTGTGACGTGACGAGACTCATGACGAGCAGCTGTGACGTGACGAGACTCATGACGAGCAGCTGTGACGTGACGAGACTCATGACAATCAGCTGTGACTTGACTTGGCTCATGACGCTGTGACTTGACTTGGCTCATGACGATCAACTGTGACTTGACTTGGCTCATGACGCCATTTTGTGACCAGGCTCTGCTTTCACCGCTATCTTGCGAGTGTGCTCTTGCTCTTCCGCATGCTCTTCCGCGACACCCACAGTAAACAAAGAGCCAACAGACAGCAAAGCATAGTCCAAGAACTGACAGAGTGATGAACGCGGACCCTCTAACAATCTAAGCTTAGATTGGAGAGGTTGCTTTATGCCATCGCAGAAAATTTCTATCAAAATAATGTTCGGTATATCAGAATAGTAAGCGGTGGCTAAAAACTCTCCAATATTGTTTCTTAAGTGATCGTGGGCCTTGTTTAAGGGCAAACAATATTCTTGTTGTGTCCATACCTGACAAATGTCCGTTTGAAAAGCTGCTGGATCCTTGTTGGGCCGAGTATTCTGTAACAGGGCTGATGAGAAGTGAGACATGTGGATCCATGTGCAAAGCTTTATTCTTAAACATGGTCAAAACAGGCAAGGGTCAGACAATGGCACACAGGTATATCGAGGGCAAGACAAGGGTAATCCAAAGTGGGAGTGGTTGATCAGCGGCTAATAGTATCCAGAGGGCTTGACAAGAGGGGAAAGTCAATATAATCAGGCAAGAATCAGGTAACACGAGAAAGCAGGCAAGATAAGACTATGACTAAGAACTAAGGACTGGAAACTAGGGCAGAAAACTGGCTCTGTAAGGTGCTACCACTAGAAACGCGATATATGCAAACAATACTCGGCAGTGAGAAAGAGGAAGTCCATGGCTTATGTAGCATGTCTGATTGGATTCAGCTGTGTGTGTGTAATCAGTGCATTCAGCTGTGTATATGTGTAATCATTGCAATGGATAATGGGAACTGTAGTCTGGGGTGAAGTGCAACAGTTAGTGTGGTGCAAGAGTCCATAGTAGTAAGCGGATTATCTCTGGTTGTGAGACCGGAAGAAAGTGCATGGACAGGATTCGTGACACTGTGCATATGACTGTAGCGTTATGCTTGTTTTTTTTTTTTTTTATCCAAGTGGGACATTACAATGCATTGTACTGGATCAGTGCATTTTATGAAAACACTTCATTCTCACCCACAAACCATCTGTTTAACCTCCTATATTGATGTGAGGTAGACACAGTCTCTGTGGTGTGAAAAGAGCAGCCAGGGAGCATCTCATTATACTATGGGTGTTAATGAATCTGCTCGGTATGAAACAGAAGTGTCACCATTTGTTACCATCTGCCCCCTGTTCTGTAATGAAAGGGCACAGTTACACCCCCAATAGAGAAATCAATTAAAATACAATTTGTTAAACATCTTACAAAATGTACAATATGCAGTCTGACAACAGGTCTCAGCTAAATGAATTCATGTGAATTCACGAATTATACATTTGTATTCAGCTCATAAGCAGATTATGGCCTCACTCCCAGTTTTGGTGATTGCGATTATATTTGTTGTGTTAAGTTGGAGGCTGGATACCCAATCCGTAGGCTAGTATTTCTAATCAAATCTGAACAGACTAAGCCTGCACAGACCGCCCTCATTAAGGCAATGTGTTACGTGGATTGATTTAATGTTGACTTTCATTAATGGGATAGAATAATTCATATTTACGCTGGACTTTCACCAAACTCTGCCTTCTTAGGATGTGTACTATGCAAAATACAGCATGACTTGGAAGCAAATGTACACTGGTGTCAGGAGGTGGGAATGGCAGCTCATCTGCTTCAATAAGCCTCAAAATGTTGCTGGAATCCAATGTGTAATCTTAATAGATCTCATAGACATTCATCCCATGTGCGGTTTCAGTCTAATTACTGTATCTTGGCAACATTTATTTCCCACAGAGCCACATCAAAGACTGTCGTCTGACTTCATTTATTTTAAAAAGTAAACAAGTATAAATGATGTTGCTCCATCAATATTCAGTATATTTTACTTAAAATTGATGTACCAGCATAATTTGTATAAAACTGAATGGTAGAAGATGTTTGTTTTGAGTAAAAGTCATGTTAACATGGGGTTTGGGGTAAAAGCCCCCAGCAAAAGACCACCAGGGCCCTATATACCAATGATATGGCTAAATGATTCACCATATGCAATTACCTTTGGATATAGCAATATATATGCTTTTGAAGTAACATTTATGTATTTCATTTCAACAAATGGTTCACCAGTTTTCTATTTAGTCAGTTTCATTAAGTATTGTATTTATTATATATTAAGATCTGTATATTATATTATATTATATTATATTATATTATATTATATTATATTATATTATATTACACTTGGTCTCGTTCACCTTAGAATGTGTATGCGCAATTAACATTTTCATGAAAAAAAAATCATTATTTACTAAAAACTTTCATACTTAATGTCATAGAAAAGAAAAGAAAAGAAAAGAAAAGAAAAGAAAAGAAAAGAAAAGAACAGAACAGCTGAAACCACACATATAAAAAATTGCACATTTTCATGAATAAATCATGATTCACTGAAAACATCTGCAGTAAAGGTATTAAAAAAAAAAAATTCATACATACACAAAAACTTGCGTTAAGATAAAAATAATGTTTCATCTTAACATGATAATAATTATCATGATAGCTCATTTCATGGCCACTCATTTAGAGTGGTACAAATGCACTTACATTAGAAATGAGATTAAGAATTTATTTGTTCTCCTGTGCATACAAATATAAAATAAGACATGTGTTTTTTGGTTAGATATAAATATAAATATATATGTGTTATTTTTTTCATATTATTTTTATTGATTATATAATATTTTTATTTTTTTTATTTTTTATTGTTTTTGGAGACTTAAATTATAAAGCTATATTTTTTTTTTCTCAAAATATATGTAACATTGTTCATAATATTTGCAATGAATTACCCTGACATCAGTTTTTTTTTCAGTGCACTCAGTAAACTCACGGATAAGTGCATAGCAAGAAACAGGTAATTAGGAAAGTGCTGTGTTTGTGTGTTGCTATTTAGTGTTGTAGGAAAAATAAAATCAAAGGAACTTTTACTTCAGGTGGTCTTTCACCCCGCTGTACCCTATAGTGCAGGTGTCTTATTTCTTATTCTGAATATTTGCTCATGCTATTAAAATAGGACATTGCCTGGTAACAAGGGAAATATGTTTTGCTTTCAGTTATGCCCCGTACATGGGTTCACGCAGTATAGCTGACCCAGCTTAACCTTGTAGAGCGTAATGTCACTTTAGTGTAATTGATGTTATTCATTTGGTATTTGCACAACCTGTGGTCATGGTGACCACTGATATTGCTCACTGCATGACCTCAAAAAACCTGTCGCTCCATTCTCAGAGAGCCAGACAGAAATACAGACCTGCAGCAGAACAACCACATGGTCCTCAGATATCATATTGAAGAAAGTGAAGGTGCTAAAGCTGAACTTTGCTAATTTTGTCCAAAATTTACCCTTCACAAAAACCTGCCCCTCTTAGTTACTGTTGCTATGTCCAACAAGCTCTGCTGCTCTCACGCCACACATCACGCCGTGAAAAATACATCATGGAGCAAGGAGGAAACTGACAACGTGCTTGACAGACAAGACAGAGCAGGTGATTTTTGGCATGAAACAAAGACTCAGCTTTCAAATTTTTTATATTTTTTTAAAAGAAATTACAGCAATAAATACCATTTTGTGGCTCTTTGATGTGTTGTAACATCGCTGTAGCACCTGAGTTCAATCGGCACGTGAACCAATCATCTCTTCCTCTTTACTAGTTATAACACAAAATTATCATGCATGTACATTAGAAGCCAGGGCGTTTCCTCTGAAAAGGCAAGAAGTGGCAGTCCACCGTAGTACCTCCTCAAAATATTGGATGAGAAAAAAATATTGTAGTACAAAACTAAAACAACACAAATATTACAAAATATTACACTAAAAATTGTATAAATCACGTCTTTTTTTCCAAAGAAAGACTGTCCATCAGCAAAAACTAGAGGGTTAAGTTACAGCAGGAGTCCACGTCTTACTTGCCTCCCCTGAGCCCACTAAGTTTTAACAGATTCGCCAAAGCATGCAGTGAGTTTGGTGGGGGGTAATTGGGAATGAATAGAGGAAAGCAACTTGAGAGGAGGAAATGCCTTCATCTCGATACTTATTGGATATGCCATAAATCCTACATCTTGTGTGTTGTGCTTGTTCTGAGTTTGTGAATCAGTCTGAATGAACAATATAATGGTGTTAATGAGAAGACTCATTTTAAAAACAACTCACTCCCTTAGATATAAACCACTTTGTTACACAAAATAAGACTTAAGATGGCCTGAAAACCTGATCTGTGGAAGTTTTTAGTGAGTAATCAGCTTGGTGAAAATCTCCAATATTTACAAAGCTTAGTGTTGCACAAAATTAATTATTTTCATTGATGATATATGGATGTAAGAATTCAGATTTTCAAGCTAATATTATCCATTCACATACTGTAGATTTAACACAACAACAACAAAATTGAAATAAATTCAGTAACTATTATTATTATGTGAAAAATTTAAAATAAGGTTCCATTTGTTAACATTGGTAAACATGAACTCAACACAATGAAAATTAAATGCATTTAAAGCATTTATTAATCTCAGTTAATGTTAATTTCAGCATTTAATAGCTGATTGGTATCTTTTCACATCAGCACCCAGTGAGCTGCTACTCAACATTCAGATACTTGGCTAGTGCAGCATGCTTCAGAAACCCTTCTTCTTCCCCAGTTCCACCTGTCTAAATCTGTTATGGGGTGATTCATGTATGTTATATATGGGGGTTTTTAATCATATATTTTGTATGTGCAGCAGCAGCATTTCTTACATGCAATTAACATTACTATGTACAGTATATTACTATGCTAAACTCACTGAGAGTTGTCATGACAGATCTTTATTAAAATCAAAAGTTGTATCTATTAATATTATTTAATGAACCTGAGTTAAAATTAAATTACATTGAGCTATTATTAGTTTATTGGCTAATATTAACAAAGATTAATAAAATAGTATATCAAATGTCTTGCGCGTTGTTAGTTGATGTTAATTTTTTGAATGTTGGATTTTTTCACACCGTAAAATTCAAAGCATTGATAATGACATGATTGCAGATGGTGTTTGAATGATATACTCATGTCCTCTTTGCCTGAGTGATGAATAAAGTGATGTTTTTTTTCTCATTCATCATTTCTATAGCGATAACAAGAAGGCACTTTTCACAATTACACAATGACCATAAAGCCATTAAATAAACTTTGCCCTGCAGCGCACTGCAGTTTAACAAGATTAAAGTCTGAACTAAAGTGAATCGAGAATTTTTATGTCATTAATCAAATATGGACTGATGTCTGGTTCCAGTGGCTGATTTATAAGGTCAGGGATAATAGAGGATTACCAAAGTATTTTCATTTATGTATTCTACACTGTAAAAACTGGTAACCTTCAACCTATTTCTACCTGATTTAACCATATAAATAATTAATGGTGTTGCTGGTATAAACTGATTTACATAGGCCGATTCAGTGATGTTAAATAATATTTTTTACTTATATAAAATGAGTTGATTTTTATTTTTTTTTTCAGTGTAGAACATTAGTCAAAAACATAAAAAAATTCAAAAATTAACCAGAATAGTTACAGTATTTAGTAAGATTCTAAATTCCCAGTCTAAAGTGATATTTACATAAAACTGTAACTTAGACACTGAGAGATTTATGCATTCATGTAATTATTAAAATGAAAGAACGTTATATGTTATTTTTTTTTTAATTTTTTAATTGTTTTATTTATTTTATTGGAATGTTTATTGAAGATTATTTAAGGTTTTATGTTGGCATGTTTTCAGAATTTCTGAATTTATGTATTTATTTTTTAGATTTTTAGATTTTAAAGATTTTTGTGCCATCTGGAGATTGCAATTATGTTTAATATTAGGCTTGCCAAGTGTAAAAGTGCAATATAACAGAGTGGATTACATTAAGATGTGAATGTATTTCATTCTGCCATGAAATCAGTTTTGGGTTTCATTAGGGCTTAATTTCCGCAGGTCACTAACGAAAGCAATATCACAAGTGTATTGCACATACCACAGTTTCTCTGTAATGATTTCATTTGAGTGTCTCACAGATTTCTTTAATTAGATTTTCACCATATTTTTTAGAGAGATAAGACCAAATAGGACACGTTGAAGAATTAAAACATAAAAAGGGAAAATTCCATTATGCTCTATAAGGTTATCAGTTGTTATCGGGTGTATGAGGAATTCAAGCACATCTGTTCTTCCAGGTCTTTGCATCCTGTGTCTGTATGTGACTGATAAGATAACGCCTGTGGAAAACTACATTAAAGATCCTCTCCCTCCAGATCCAGGATTATTACATCACATCTCACTCATACATGTACTTCAAAGAATGAGACCTTGTGATGTTCATGACCCCTCTTCCTCACTCAGTCCTATAAAACCACCTATTAATGGGGTAATAAAGCATCACATTTTTTTTTTTTAAATCTAACCACTAACAACAACAACAAAGACATAAATTCAAACTGTTTTGTTTTGTTATTGTTGTTTTTTTCTGCCAAAAAATAAATAAATAAATAAATAAAATTAATTGTCAGATAAATTGCACAACTCGCAATTTCTTCTGTGGTGGAAATGAGCTTTCTTTGTTTATACTCATGCGAGCTGCATTTATTTTAAACAAAATATGATAAAAAACAGTAACATTGTGATATATTATTACAATTAATAAGAAAAGTATTGGAATATATTTTAAATTGTAATTTAATTTCTGTGATGATAAGCTGAATTTTCAGAATCAGCATCACATGATACTTCAGAAAATATATATATATATATATATATATATACATTATATGTGTCGTGTGTGTGTGTGTGTATACGTGTGTGTGTGTGTGTGTGTGTGTGTGTGTGTGTGTGTGTGTGTTTATTTGTGTGTGTGTATTCACATATTTCTCTCTAGTCCCTTATATGAACTCTTCAACACACATAACTCTGTTATGGTGTAACTTGGTAATATTCTTACACTCCCATTGCTATTTTTCCTTAAATATCTTTAGCTCCCAAGCAATCCATTTTCAGAAATGCTCTGAAAGCATTTCATTTAGCAATAGTGGAACAGTATGAAAAAACTAGAGAGAGAGAGAGAAAAAAGAAAACATTACAATAAGAAGACAAATGATATATAGAGCTCAGACGAGCAGAAAAACACAGCTCTGTAGGGCCTCCGGAACCACACGGCTACAGATTCCCCACTGACAGCTGTGATGTGGAGAGTACTGAAAGACTGTGACAGTGATGAAGAGGATGAGGTTTTGTTCTGATGAAGAGCAGAAGGTTTCTCCTGAGCTGTTAGGTGTAGGCCTTTTGGTCAGTCGGTCTCAGGCTGAGCTGGACTCTGGAGTTTCGCTCCTGTGTTTGGAGCAGGAAAAGGCAGCGGGTCTGTGAGAAGCTGAATAAGCCGTCTCTGCCCCTTGTGGGGTCCTCCATTTCTTTTCTTATGATCCCCAGCTGTATCCGCACACCGGTGTCCAGACATAAGACACATGCTTGTCGTTGACAAATTGTGAAATGATCCAGAAAAACACTGGCAGGGATTTAACCCCTTTTGTCTGACTGTGACCCCTCTTGAGTTCTGCAGTGAAACCTGGGGAACGTGCGTCTTATAAAATACTGAGATTGATTCCTTACTTACAGACACCTGGAGCCGGGAGGTCCTCCTCTCTTCCCCTGAGATTAGTTTACACTCTGTCTCAGACCTGAGTGAGACGGTTTCATAAGTGCACAGTTCTACACAACGTAAACGCCCTAGTCTACTAGAAAAAGGAAGTCGTGCTTTTAAATGAACGGTCTGTGTTCAATACAAGTTAACAAACAAGTAGCAGTTGCTATTAACCACATGAAAATCAAACCTTTTTTAAAACAACCCTTTCATCAAAATGTAATTACATGTTTTTGTTTATTTTTTTTTTGCTATGGGGTAATGTAAAAACACAAAATAGCTACTTGGTTGTTGTTTTAGCAAACCTCTTGTCCTTTAGTCAGGGTTGGTGCCATGTTAAAATTTTTGACAGGAATAAAAACAAGGCTTTGTGAGTGATAAAAAAACTAAGAGTACCCAGTTAATTTTTCACTGGATTGTTGTTGTTTAATAACAACCGATTGTACAGCTGATGAAGAATCTTTTCCAAAAGACCCTTCAGTAGAGACAAAAAAAAATGTTTTTAAGTTGTGGAACACTTGAAGATACGTTTGAATCTGGGATTCTGTAAACAGGTGTGTGCCATTTGTAAAGACTGTAAGGTCTATCTCTCACCCAGTCCTCAATTTCCTCCACACTAAACTTCAGTATACAGTAGCAAATACTAAATATACCAGTAGGATCTAACCAGTTCTCCAACCCCTGCTCCTGGCGAGCTACCGTTCCTACAGACCTTCAGTGTTCCAACCCTGCTCCCAACACACCTGTCCTGTTAGGATTAGCAAGTAGCCCCTGAACACCTGATTAGCTTGCTTTAATCAGGTTGTGTTTGATTTGGTGTTTGGATGCTTGAAATCTGCAGGGACCAGTAGCTATCCAGGAGCAGGGTTGGAGACCCCCTGGATCTAAACTCTATAAAGTGTTAGGAAGATTTGTCTCCAATACTTGATGGTAAATAAAATACAAGTATCAAGTAAATAAAAATCAGGTCCCACCCCTCATAGAGTTGCTGATTATCAGTATCATTTAAATACTATCTTTTAATGGAATACGTTTTAATTAGCTTTTTATCTTCATATTGTTAAATTTTTTCATTTTCGATTCAGTTATTTTATTGTTTGTTTGTGTTTTTTTGTCATTTTTATTAGTTTATTTAATATATAATTCCATTTTAGCGTTTTGTTATATTTTTTATTTTTAGTCATCGTTTTTAAATGTAGAGTTTTAAATCCTCATCTTTCAATTATTCAAATACGACTACCACCGACTGGCTACTACTCAATAAACAAAACAAAACAGGATGCAATGGCAATGAATAACAACTTAAGAATTGGTTTCATTCCCACTTGAAATTCACTGAAATTGCAATTGGACGCACCACACAGGAGGTTTCAAGTTTGGAAATTCATTCAATTCTTTCATTGTTTTGTTTCGTTCATTTTGTCCGAAATTTGTCACAGCTGCATTTACAATGGGACCCTACTAATCTGATCGTAATAGGAACTAGAAAGCACACATCAGAATAAACAAAAGTCCACGTGGTAAAACAGGTCAAATCAGATTGAATTAGCCAGATCCGACTAAAAAAAATTCGAATCGGATTGTAAGGGGTGGTTTATTCCTTTGTTAATCCCGAGCGGAACCCGAGGGACATGTAAACCACTTGATCGGATTTGAAAAAACGAAACTGGAAGTAACTGTACTTACTGCGCATGGCGCGGTGACGTAGAAATAGCGTTCAATGACCGTGGAATCCGCGGAACGAGGTGTTTTCTTCCAGAACGAATAAAGTGTCATAAATATAGTTTGTCCCTGTCCATTATTAAACTCCCCATTCACCTCAAAGTATGTGAAATGGAACAGGACCACATCCCCCACCCCAAAAGTCCTTGTTTAAAGACTTCATCATCACAGAGACATTATGTAACGTTAACGCAGCAAAACACAGTCCATGTGCTGGTTGTCCAACCCTAAATTAGGACCCCAAGTAGTTAAATAGCATGTGTGCTTTTTTACAAAACAGTAATGCGACAGCCTGCCGGGGACACTCTGTAGCAGTTTGCACAATGGTTCAAAAGAAGTTAAATTTTTTTTTTTTTTTTCGATCAGAATCTTGTGCACATATAAACCACGCAATATCCAACCCGATTCACGTGTATTTAGCGTTCATGTAAAACACTACGTTCGGATTCTTCAATCCAGAATGAATCCATTTCCGATGGAAGCAAAAAGTGTCCATGTAAATGCACCTAATTAAACAATGGTGTGGTTGTTGGAGCCATTGTCAAATGTAAAATGTATTTCGGGCTGGTTTTCACCAGGTGGGGGGCAGTAGGTTGCACAGAGGTTTTTTTAAAAACCGGTGTGTTTTCACGTAGAGGGAGTAAGGCTTGGTTGGGGAACCGCATACAGTTGTTTACCACACACAAGTTAGAAATTTTCCACCGTCTCTCAATTAATGTTTAAAATGTTTGCTTGGTGATAAGAACACAGAAAAGTGACATGGCACTACAAGAATGGATGTTGCTAAAAAAGGAGTGCGTTGTAACCCCAGCCTCGCAGCTAATCGGACTGCTGGTTAGCCATTGGAGGTAAATCTGGGTTTTCCCGTTTGGAATTCGTGGAAGATTTTTTGAATGGATTTTATACTTGGAGCCGCTATTGGAAGTGGTTTGAGGCTCTTAACCCTGACCCTCAATATTATATAATATACTAATTGTGTTCAGCTCAGAATCTGTGGACCTGTGTGTAGTGTTTCCTGAATTGCATGAAAACTTTGCATAAAAGCAAAATATACAAAATGTGCAAATAAGCAGTTCATTCTTAGTAAATTCCCCACAGGGTATTTTTAATAACGCAATTGTCAAAATGTGTTTTTTTAGTGATGATTTTTCACATTATAAGGACCAAAAAGACATGTTAGGGGGATTCCAATGACTCCGTACACATGCCAGTGAACTCATGCGTTTGCTCTTCACATTAGTGTTGAATTCTTTTGCATTAAGTTTCTGCAACGCGACCATTCATAGTTTTATGGCATTGGGTATCCTAGTCAGCATCTATATTCAACATCTGGATTCATTGATTTATTTAGGCCCAGAGGACAACATGTGCTATAGCAGCTGAGGTCTTTCTGGAGGAACACATTACAACTCTGTGGATTTGGCCAGTCCCAATGTGAAAACATTTCTCTATCGCTACAGCAAGTGAAGAAATCACCTAGCTGTCCCTTATGTGCTTAGAATTGAGATTGGATTAGCCCAGATCATTTTGATTGCGTTATTGAAAATGTCGTAAAGCTAACTCAGAATGTATTCAAATTTTGATTTCATTATTGCTAAATTTGTAATTAGAAATATATTTAAATACAGCATAGATAAATTCTAAAAATGATATTAGTTGGATATTTTTAGTTTATCATAAATGCTTATCACTGCATTCAACAGCACACGTTACCATTATTTCGAGTAAAAAAAAAAGTAATCTGGAATTGCATGTAGAAGACAATTTTAAAGACTATAGCTCCCCTTAATACTAATATAATATTTTATTGCTTTGTTTATGCAAAACTGTATATGCAATGTGTTATAATGCTATACCAAAGCTGGGATAAAGCGACAAACGAAGAGTGAGAAAACGACAGTAATTTTGTCGCTGGATCATTTTGGCTTCATTGATATACAAAGGTGAAACATTGACGATCCAGGGGGTTTCATGGGCCTTTGCAGATTCCTTGGCCCATGGCTGCTGTCTAATGAGTTAATTTGATTTGGCCGTACATATTTGATCAAGTAATTTTGCAGTGAGGTTGGAGGGAGGTGAGATGCTACTAAATGCAGTAAGTGCAGTAATCTCCCGAGGAGTAGTTTGGCAAGAGATGGGTCCCTCAGATGAGCGCTTCAGGGTTGTTTCCACTAGGCGCTCCATTTAGTCCAATAAATGAACCTATGACTGCAGCTTCAGCTGATGCTATGAAGATGTGAGATATGCTTTAAAGAGCAGATCATATGGGTTTTTGAAAAATATCTCTTTTGCAGTTTATAATGTAGCTATCCTTAGAAATTGAAAACAATCTGCAAAGTTGTTAATCAAAAAAAGTGCATGATAAATAAAGATATTTGTTCTCTCAAAAAAAAAGGTCTGTTCTGAATCGCCCTAAGTAGGTCGTTATATTTTGGAAATCTTTTGCTTATTCTGGGTATGCATAATCTCTGCCTGCCCACGAAATACGAACAAGTATTTTAAGTACTTTAAGTCTGACCTGCCACAAACACTTCCGCTATTGGTGTGTTTACATAATGTTGAGAAGATGCTGTGTTCAAGGATACCACAGAAATACAATTCAAACCTTTTGTTTTGTGCATGTCATTTTATCAAGGACTGCTTCTCTAATCTTGGCTTTTATCTTTGTTGGCTTCTAATCTTCCTTCGTAATTTGCGACTAACAAGCTCTCCCAACCACAAACTGTAAGTACAGATTGATACGTTATGTGTACATTTTCAATTGAGTGCTCAAAAATAACAGTTTGTGTGCTAATATAGATGTATATACTTCCAGAGCCAGCTTTAGGTTTCCAGGTAAAGCACAATATTACTGTCTTACTGAAGTAGTTTCCTGATAATTAGCTGTGAACCTACTATTTCCTAGATATGTAATGGAGTTATTGTTTTTACCGATGTTGTTCTAATTACTTTGTTTATGTTAAGAATGTAGCTGTGAGCACACAGAACTTTTAATCCATTGGGAAATGCTGTTTATTTTGCGTGCACTGGCAGTTATAGGGTTCGTCTTGGGAGAGACAAGTGAGGGTGTTATGCCTCCGGCGCCTGTGATACTATTCGCGTTCTGATTAAAAGTTAAGACAGTTATTCAAACATTACAGGTGGGCATATTTTGGTTTACCTTTCATTTGGATAACGTGATCCACCAAGTGTTCCACAGGTTAGCAGCTTAGCTGTGGGCACGATTCACTTGCATAAGTGTTTTTGTATTTTTATGTCATTATTATAAGGAACGGATTGGAGCACTATATTGTTTTCATTTAAAAGTGCTTTTTGTTCAATGGTAGCGCTGGCTAACTGTCTCAAGGACTCATCTGTCTTGTGCTAATCACAGCAGGCTTCTAGCCAGCTGACCTATCAAATGGAAGAGTAGGCTTTATGGAAGGGAGGGGTTTGCGCTCCCAAACTTGCTTGGAACGAATTGTTGCGAATCATTGCCAAAATAGCTCTAATATTAAATGTATATTCTGAGAAAAGTATAATGTTTTTTCTGACCTTTGATGCATTTAAAACCCGTTGTAGGGCACTCCAACACAATATTAGGACACTTTATAATACCATATGACCTGCTCTTTAATAAACATATTAACAAGGATGTGTAACTGAGAGGACGCTATGAAAGAAACTTTATGTGTTCAGTGTTTATTTTACAATTAGGGCTCCTATCATTAGCAGCTTGTGCTCATGTTTGCGTACCACGAAAAAATAAATATTTACTTAAAACTATAAAGTACAATTATGTAAAACACTTACTATGGAAAGTGACTGTAACAGTGCCTTAATTGTACGAATGTGCACTTAAGTAACTTTAATCTTCATAGTTAAAAAAAAAAACTGAATGTACGTGCAGATAATAAATATAATGAAAATAAAAAAGGCCACTTAAGGGATTTAAAGAGAGTTCAGTTCTTAACAGGACAAAGTTAACTTTGTAATCATTCAAAATTTACATTAATTTACAAGTGATCCGTTCTTGTGAGTCTTGGCACCCCAGGGCTTAGGGAAGACACTCTTATTCGGGCATTCCTTTCGTGGGTGGGTGGGGGGGTGTTTGTTTTTTTTTGTTAACTCATATTCTTGTTTGTAGAAGTGCAAATATATTTAAATATAAGTTTAATATAATTACAACCTTTCGAAGTATATTTCAGTTTTACATATAAAGATTGTCCATACATTCAGGCAGTACACTTTAGCCATAGTTCAAAGACAACTGAAAATTTATTCTATTCCTTAAATATTAAGAAATTAAATCTAAGATCTTACTTGTATATAAAAAAAAATAATAAATGTAAGTTCATAAACTATAGCCTAAGACATTTTTATTTAATTGTCGATAACATGTGACACTAAGTGTCTTAAAAAAAATAGATGTGATTACACTGAATCTATATTGTTTTTAAAGTTTATTAATTTTGAAATTATACTCTTTATTTAAAAATTTATGCTAAAGTGGTAAAAAGGTTTTTTTTCCCTATTAGATGAAAAATTAGAATTAAAAATAATCCATTTTTTAGCAACAAGATAATCATCAGATAGGTTGTCCAATAATAGGTCTGGAATTTTTGATTTATAAGCAATTTGTCTTATATATCATCAGCATACAAAACAATACAACCATACCCCAAACACACAGATCCTTTAGTTTATCTTTTAGGGGGGGGGAAAATGGAGCGCCCCCCCCTGAGCAAAGAGTTTAACTTCACGTTTGTTTTGTTTTTTCTTCTTTTTTTCATTCACACAAGTGTCCGAACAACAGGTGTAGTTCATCACATTAACTAAGAACATGTTCCACTAAGTTTGACATCCTAAAAGTGTCCATGTAATTTGTCTTAATTATGAAACAATATATCCATTGAGAGAGCGAATGATAATTTGTAGTAATTATTTGCTACAATTAGGTGCTCTTAGAATAAAATACACATCAGTCATTCCCCAAGAAGCTGCACAGGAAAAAGGTGTTTTCCTTCTTATTGCTGCGACTCTAGGCAGACTGTACATTAACAATAAGCCTGGCACAAATTGTCTTATTGATTTGCATGGGGATTCTCTCAGCAATGAGACAGCAATCACTCTGAATAAAGACACCGTCCAGATGAGAAAACAGAAAAAAATTTACATCCGTAAATCCATCTGTCTTGAGTCATTTTTCAAAGCAGTCACTACATTTCAGCTGCTCTCTCTTAAGTCCTTCTGTGCCCGTTATGTCTGTCATTCACTCTGACGTTGTGTCGAGTGTACAACACTAGGGACCGCTCTTGGGAGCCCAAACACCTCATCTTTGAGGAAAAGCCAATGAATTGGGTGGTGCAGAATTTTGCATATCTGTCCACGCAGCTGGCCATGCAGGTATAGATAGGCCAGCGTGGCATCTGTTCACTCATTCTGTTTTTGGAGCCTAATGCAGCATCTATCACTGAGAAGCAGCGATCATTCAGCTCTCGATCTCTGGATCTAAGGCATGGTCAGAGGTCTCTCCCTACTCATACACCGAATAAGTTTTGTGGAGTACTCCTTGGTGCTTCAACACGTGATCTCTAAAAGAGCAAAGTTTCCTCTAAAAGAGTAAAATTTTCTCTGAGAGCTACATGGGTTGAATTGTGTGGTTAAATCATGCCTTTTCATCCGTGTGTTTCTGGTTGTGGTTGGCACATGTTTCTGGCACATAGCTCGACCGGCATGAGCGTTGTATTCCAGTGTTTTGGGCCATGCTCACGCTAAGCCAGCACTTGTGGAGGGTTCGTGCCCCGCTTGCGAGGCACTTCCCATCGGCAATGTTGCTCTTCGCAGCTCTCTAGAAGTTCTCTTCGTCTGGTGGTGAAGGCTTAATTCGGATTCTGGACAAGCTTGGGTACCACCCCTGCACGCCATGGCCAACCCTGCAGGTCTACCAGGCCAAGCCGTTGAAGAACTGCACGAGGGTGGTCCCCACCCAGAGGTACTGACAAGGGCTACAAAGGTCACAGTGCAGGCTCTGGGGAGGGCGATGTCCCACTTTAGTGGTCCGGGGACACCGCCTGTGACTTTAACCTGGCTGAGATGTGGGAAGCCGGGAAAGTACGCTTTTCTTGAACGCCCCCATTTCCCATTTTGGTCTCTTTGGCGACACCACTGAAGAATTTGCCCAGCAGTTCTCCACAGTGAAGAAGCAGACGGAGGCCATCAAACACATCCTGCCTCCGCGTGGGTCAGGTCCTGCTCCTGCACCCCTGAGTCAGTAGTCCCTGTCTGCTCGTCGCCAGGGACTGTGCTCTTCGATGGGTGTTGAGGCCCCGCAACAGCCTGGGCCTTCAGTCAAGCCTGACTAATGGCCCACCATTCGCAGGGAGGTGGCACTGCCAGCTCGTCATCGTCATCAGGAACCCTCGCAAGGCTTCAAAGCGTTCCTGAGACAGGCGACCCAGGGAGGAGGGACCATCTGGCCAGCCTGGATCCACTTACGATGGGGGGACGGGAGTTGGATTCGGCTACACCACGGCGGTCTGCCACCTAGCAGATAGCCACCACCCGGTCAATAAAATAACAATTTCCTTCTTCTCTGGGTCACATACACAGTGTTTTTGGCCCTCCCATTTGTAGTGGCCAGACGCTGAACATGATGCATCATAATCAGACACTCTGTCTCCTCAAGTTCAGATGCAAAGGGTCTATTACTCAGCCAACATGATGCATGCTGGCGAACTCATGTTTTCCCCTCATTTGTTGGTGGCACATGTGACAGACCTGTGGACAAGGTGCTGTGTGTTTTACAGGACGGTTTCACCTCCTACCATAGCCCCTTCCACTCCGTTTAGCCACAGGAACCCTGCCCAAGGTACGTCGAACAAGGTTCCTTTGAGACCATTGGCAGGGTATCTGGATGCTTGGTTAAGCCTCTCCAATCCTTCCCAATGGCTCCTTAGAACCATTCAGCTTGGCTATGTGATTCAGTTCACCAGGTGCCAACCCAAGTTCAGGGGCATTCTGTCTACCTCAGCACAAGGCAAGAATGTGATGTTATTCGGGCGGAGGTTGCAACCCTTCACGAGAAGGGTGCAATTGAGCCTGTTCCCCTGGCTGAAATGAAGAAGGGGTTATACAGCCCAAACTTCATTGTACCCAAGAAGGCCGGGGGGCTCAGACCAATTCTGGATTTGAGGACTTGAGAACCAGCCCTTCACAAGCTTCCATTCAGAATGTTAACCTCCAAGCACTATTAACATGTGTCAGAGATCAGGATTGGTGTTGTGGCAATAGACCTGAAGGATGCATTCTTTCATATCTCAATCCTACCAAGGCACAGGCCATTTCTTCAGTTTGCCTTTGAAGGATGGGCATATCAGTGCAAAATGTTTCCCTTCAGGCTGTCCCTGTCTCCTCATGTCTTTACGAAAATCACGGAGGCTGCCCTTGTTCCTCTTAGGAAAGTGGGAATTCACATTCTCAATTACCTCAACGACTTGCTGATCCTACAGTAGCTCACTTGCAAGAATCGGTTTGCGCACACAGGGACATGGCCCTCGACCACCTAGTGCGATTGGGACTTTAAGTCAAATGGAAAAGAGCAAACTCTCTCCTGTGCAGAGTATCTATTTTATCAGTGTAAATTGCAAGCCTCTCTCAGGATCGTGCTCTGTGAAATGCTTGAGGGCTCTCAAAGCAGAGAAACAGTGGTCCCTCTCAAAAACTTTTCAGAGGTTCTTTGGGCATAAGGCATCCTCAAACACGGTCCGAGTCGCTGAGACAGATGCATATGAGACTGTTCAGCACTGGCTTCATACCCCGAGTCCCGAGATGGGCATTGCGTCATGGCTCACACTGTGTGTACATCACACCATTGTGTCACCATACCTTCAGTCCTCTTGGGAGGACATCTCTTTTCTACAGGCAGAAGTGCCCTTAGAACAGCTGACCAGACGCATTGTTGTTTGCAACAGATGCTTCCAAGACAGGTTGGGGCATGACCGTGTGCAATGGGCATGCAGCAGCAGGGGTCTGGACAGGCCCTCGGCTGCATTGGCATATCAGTTGCCTGGAGTTGTTAACAGTGCTTTTGGCCTTGAGGAGGTTTTAAGGAGGACCTCAATCACATAGCGCATCTCCTCTTGCGGCAGGGCTCGCTCAGGTGCAAGTGGAGGCTTCACCCCCAAATGGTTCAACTGATTTGGAGTCAGTTTGGCCAGGCACAGGTGGACCATTTTGCTTTGTCGGAATCGACCCATTGCCAGTTGTGGTACTCCTGCTGACCCGAGGATCACCTCAGCACGGATGCACTGGCTCACAGCTGGCCCATGGGGCCTAACTCAAGTATGCATTTCCCCCAGTGAGCTTCATTGCACAGACAATGTGCAAAAGTCAGTGAAGACACGAGAACGCCTCCTTCTTGGGGGCTTGTGGCCCCTTATTGGGCCCAACAGGACTTTGGTTCTCGGAGCTTGTGCTAATGGCATCAGTTACTCTCTGGGCGAATTCCCCTGAGTGAAGGACCATCCTTTCTCAGGGGAAGGGCACAATTTAGCAATTCGTGCCCAGATCTCTGTAACCTTCTATGTTTGGTCCCTGGACACAAACCAGTAGGAACTCAGAGACCTTTCACCAGTAATGGTGAATACCATGACTCAGACCAGAGCCCTCGACAAGGTGGGCTGTAGACCTGAAGTGGCACGTTTTCATAATAGGTGTTCTTCACAGGGGAAGAACCCTTGAAGATGTGGCATCGGATCGGTGCTCTCCTTCCTCCAAGGAGGCCTGGACAGGCAACTCTCTGCTTCTACACTTAAGGTGTATGTGGCCACGATTGGTGGCTAACCATGACATCATGGGAGGCAGATCGGTGGGGAAGCACGATCTGGTTATTAGGTTCCTCAGAGGGCGCCCGGAGGTTGAACACTCCGAGGCCACGTCTCATTCCCTCTTGGGATCTCACTGTTGTCTTGCATGCCTTACAGAGAGATCCATTTGAGCTCTTTAGTCAGTTGAGTTCTGTGCCTTCTCAATGAAGATGGCCCTCCCGACTGCGCTCACCTCTGTGAAGAGGGTGGGGGATCTCCAAGCCCTCTCCATTAACGAATCATGCCTGGAGTTCAGGTCGGCAGAGACTCTCACGTTGTCCTGAGACGTCGGCCTGGATTTGTGCTCAAGGTTCCCACCACACCTTTCAGGGACCTCGACTTGTCTCTGTTGTGCCCAGTGCAAGCCCTATACACATACCTAGATCCCACTCAGAGTTTCATACATTCTGAACAGCTCTTTATCTGCTTTGGAGGGCGGCAGAAGGGGAGTTCTGTCTCCAGACAAAAGGATCTACCCACTGGATTGTGGATGTGATCCTAACAGCCTATCAGGCCAGAGGCCTACCTTGCCCTCTGGGAGTAAGGGCTCACTCTACCCAGGGGCCATGGTCGCAGGTTGGGCTACACTAGAGCCCTGCACGGGCCTTAAATTTAGGCCCTAGCCTGGACCTGGGCCGAGATGCTAAGGCACTAGCCCGGCCCGTGTCCAACAGCTTATCAGAATTACCGACCCGAGCCCGTCTTTTTTTCCCCCCTTCTCCCCAAAACAACTTATACTATTTTTTCACCTATTAAAAATAGTTCAGTTTTTGTATGTAATGGTAAAGTGATTATATTTTGTTTCATTTTTTTTTTGTTAAGTTAATTTCAAAAAACGTTTGGAGCATTTTTTGTTTGTTAAATATAAGTTTTTGTTTTTTAAAGTTATGACCAAGCGGCCAGTGGCAGACAGTGAGCTGATCATATATGTTTGATCAATTTAGCCTTCTCAAATCATCACGACTTTGCCTAAAATAAAATATATAGATATACTATAACAGTTCAAGCATATAACAATGTTTAAACGTTAAACCCAGATAAATGTGCCACTGTATCCAATAGTTTTTGTGGAGAGTGTAAGCTTAAGCGAGCTTTGCAGGACATGGAGGCACCAGCGCTATCACTTGCATGTTTTCCCGTGGATACGCCGTAATTTTTGCTCATAAGGTAAGAGTAATTCATCACTCCCTGATGCTCTGCATGGTCAACTGTAACCTGTATGCTAATGCGTGCATATATATGCGTTGCGTATTGCATAGGCAATGTATAATATTTATAATATAATCATAAATAACAGTATTTCATACAGTAGCCTATGTGTGCTCTGCACGTATATGGGCACAATAAAAGGAGAGAAGCTAAATGAGCCTGAGCCCGATCTGTAAAAAAAAAAAAAAAAGCCTACACCCAATACATTTGCTAGATTTTATTGTCTACAACTGGAGCTAGTTTCTTCGAGAGTTCTGAACGACAGTTAGAGTATAGAGCTTGCTACCAGCGCTACTCCCCCCAGGGTAATTATGCTTTTATTCAGTCCAGCTCATTTTCCTTTCTTGAACTGGACTACCCTTCTATCACATAAGCAATTTTTCTTAGTGAAGTTCGATGGAGGGACTTGCTATTAAATCTCATTATGGGGTAGGTTCCTTTGAGTGAACTCTTGTATTGGATTAGTGCTCCACATGTAGTGGCTCCACTTGAGGCCCCATGTGTGTATTCTTCACTGTATTACCCCTGAGGCTCGGTGTTCCCCTAGACAGACATTCTGTCAACAGGTTCTGGATCTTGGTAGATCTCCCCTTATGCGGAGCCCACCCCAGTACCTTCCTATGTGGTACTTCCTCTGTACGTCCATAGGTGGTCTTCACATGTTACCTCCCCATCAGGATGTGATCTCTGTAGTGACCTGATGGAGGAAACAGAGACGTTGTGTACTTCATGCCACAACTCTGAATTGCCTCTGAGTGGGGTTCAGACGCTTCTCGACTCCTCAGAACAGAACGATTGAGCAGATGCCACACTGGCCTATTTATACCTGGATCTCCGGGGTGTGGCCAGCTATGCAAATTCTGTACACCCAATTTCATTGGCCTTTATTTAAAGATGTCAGAGGTGTTTGGGCTCCTAAAAGTGGCCTGTAGTGTCTTACACACTAGACACAATGTCAGAGTGAATGACAGAAAGGGAACGAGGGTTACCATATGTAACCGAGACATTTTACTGTTTTCTGCAAATGTAAACTTGCCTTCATATATCATAGTACACACTACTTTTTTGGCCTGTATTATAGAGTGACATCTGATTGGCTGCAGCTATGCAAGCTTTGAGGCTTAGCCCACTCTACTAGAGGTGGAAAACATTCAAACCTGATTTGGAAAACAAATAGACTGTGTATCCTCTTTACTAAGTTTCTGGTATTTGAGGTTGTTACTGTGTATCAGCCTACTAAGTTATTTTTGAAACCTCCTCTTTTTTTTCCTTATAGAGGAAAAGTTATTTTGATTTTAGGTGCTGCATGAGAGTGGACAACTGCATAGTCGAGTTAATGTGTTCATCCCATGACAAGATATGAAGTGAGTGAGCATGTGAATGTGAGTGTATGGACAGTGTGAGCAAGTGATGAGGACATCAGCTCTAAAATCTGAAGTCTTTACCACCAATAAGTCTTGCATTTCACAGGTGAATAAGTACAAAGCACCAGTGGATTTAAAATAGTCTTCAAAGGAAATCATGGAAAGAAAGAAAGAAAGAAAGAAAGAAAGAAAGAAAGAAAGAAAGAAAGAAAGAGAAGAAAGAAAGAAGAAAAGAAAAGAAAGAAAAGAAAGAAAGAAAGAAAACGGTTTGGTGCAGTTTCTGATATTTATGTGGCCAAAAAAGAAAGATTCTGAGTTTTGATCATGTTGATAATTTAGAGGCCTTAGAAAACAGTATGTTTTATAGGGTTAAAACGAGCAGAGCCATATCCTGTTCAAAGCTTACTTATTGAAAGTGGAGACAATACCAGGGAAAAAAAAAAAGACCAGAATGTGATTGTTTAATCTTTTGCCAAAGCCCCATATCATATAATTCATTTTAATTTATTCACTTTAATCATATTCCACTGGCCTAAATAGCCTATTTAACATCACGAGATATAAAGACCTGAATTCTGATGCATTGTTTTTCACCCTCAGGCCTGACCAGAAGGATCAATAATCTGCAATGAAACATTCATTAAGAGCTTCCTTGCTTCAGCATCACACTAAACAGTTTAGTTGTCTTTTCGGGCATCTGGCACAATCTGTTGGGCATAAATTCAGATGAAGATGACTGATTTTTGGTTTAGAACACCCGTCGCACTATGATAATCATATTTTATTGATCTACCAGGCAATCTCATTATCTAATAATTCTAATGGCCCCTCTAGCCATCAGCAGCTGGCCATGCAAAGATGAAACTGAACACTTTCTTTCATTGGACAGATGTATAAGGCCTGTCAAAATCTACACATAACATTTTGGTGATTGTAGATTTTAGAGTTTCTTAACAGTTTTACTGTTTGTCATTTATTAATGCAATACATGCAAACCTACTTGAGTCGGTTTGCTGATAATAGTTCAATTTGCTAAAGGTTATCCAAGATGTATTTAAGTGTGCTAAAAAGGAACTCCTTCTCAGACTTCACCCAAACATGAAAATTTGCTGAATGGATCCTCTGCAGTGAATGGGTGCCGTCAGAATGAGAGTCCAAACAGCTGATAAAAACATCACAATAATCCACAAGTAATCCACACAACCCCAGTACATCAGTTAAAGACTTATGAAGCGAAAAGCTGCATATTCATTTAAAAAAAATAAACAAATAAAAACAAACAAATAAAATAAAATTACGACATTTTATTCCTCCATTAAAAAAGTCCATCAGAAGCATGAAGAAGAATGGTTTGAAGTTAAAAATGTTTCTTACAAACATGCAGATTTCACTTTACAAAACATTACTTGATTGCCTGGAGTGGTGTGGATTACTTCAGCTGTTTGGACTCTCATTCTGACGGCACCCATTCACTGCAAACCCATCGGTTAGCACATTTCTCCAAATCCCTTCTGATGAAGACGCAAACTCTTCTACATCTTGGATGGCCTTAGAGTAAGTAACATTTTCAGTAGATTTTTGAGTGAACAGTTTCTTTAAGAAATTGTTCTTTGCTCATTTTGACTTATTCTGTTAGTCAGATTCTAGATTTAATTGCATAAGTGATTTCATAGTTGTTTCAAGATGTTTAATGTCATTTTGGCCTGATTGTATCTTTTACTATACTGTATCTAATCGATGTACAACTTAATGTGTGATGAGCATTCATTCTCATGATGTATAGTGTTTTCATTTCACAGTGTGTTGAAGATTGAACAATTGGTGTCTAAAGACTCTCAGTCATCTAGGACACCTCTTAGATGCAGGTCTTAAAGCATCTGATTTCCATTTATTGCATATGTTGTGCAATTTATCCAAGTGACTCCATCAGCTCTAGAATGGTGCAAATTCCAGAACATTTAACCTCATCGCGCAACTTGTTATCAAAAGACTGTGGGAGTCACCTCCCATGGCCTTCTACACCTCCTCTCAGACACTTGCAGCAACTTCTATCAACAGTGCTCCTGCAGCTTTGTCTCAATTTACTCAATAATTGCTACTCACATCATCAGGGAGGCGACTCCCACAGAGATTTGCAACTGCTATGGCATCAGGGGTGTGATGAAGTTAAATTATGGTAAATCTCCATCACCCCACAACCAATGATGTTTGTAGAAAGAAAATTAGTTGATTTCTGGTAAAAAAAAAACAAAAAAAAAAAACATAGTGTTCTGTAGTACTTTCTAAAGAACAATTTCATATTGATGATAAAGATTTTACATTTTTACCAATGTAGACAGCAGGCCTACATTTTGAGGAGTTGACAAAAAAAAAAATGAATTTTTAGATGAATCATGTTCACTTTTGAAATAAAATAATTAACAAACTACCTACTTGTCCCCATATTAATTTATGGTTGGTAGGCTATATCACTGAAATTATCATTGTACATCAAGGCTGTAACCATATCTTGCTGTTGTAGGCCTATAGGTTATGTAAGAAAACAACAGTATTACATAACATAAAATTGTTTTATATCAAAAAATATTTTACATAATCAGCCAGCCCGAATGCGCGAGACTATCAGCCGACAGGCTATAAGGTAAATAATGTAACTAGAAAGCTGTTTCTAAGACTGAACTATTTGTGCTACAAATTGTTATAATGAAAATACATTAAAATAATCTAAAAAAAGAAATACCAGCTTGTAATATCATGCAGCATAAAATGCGGTTTTGTACAGCTAAAAATAAACAGACACAGAAAGCCTCACACCGCTCTCGATTTTACGCTAAAAGTAGAGGTTTTACAACACCGCCACTCCACTAGATGGTGCTTTTAGCGCTCTTGTTGAACACTCACGAAATCGCCGTTCTCCTTTTTTTCTGCACAATTCAAGACTCGTGTTCATGTTTTCCACAGGCACAAAATTTGTTTGTTCGTATGACAACAGAAATATGTAATGGTGTTTTATGAATTTTTAAAAAAGAGAGTTGTTGAGGGTTACACGTTAATCCATGTCAGAAACATTTTGTTAGAAGTGTTTCACATTCACTACATGGTACATTTCAGTGAGTGCGATTGTACAAGTCAAAGGGAGGTGTGTAGGTGAAAATAACAATGTAACTGGATAATTTACTACATATTAACCGAGGCCTATATAAAAATGTAGCTATACTGAATAATATATAGTGTATATAGTGTATAAACAATGGCAAAAGAATGTAGCCTAATTACATACATTTTGAGACAATCTTGAGGTCTTGCAGTAATTATGCAGTGGGTGAGTTTTTGTAATGGGATGTGTTGCATGAATGAATTTACCTATCATGCAAATGACACTATAATTTTTTTGCTTTAATGAGTTAATTGAATATTTGCTTCTTATGTTGAAAATAACACTAGGAGTGTTTTGACAGCCTGTAACATAATGTGTTTAAGAGTATGCTAACTAAGCCTATAGTTTAGACATTGCATTTTATTGTTTGAGCTGTCAGATTTAACTCTAATATGCAATCTCTGATGCCATGTTATTTGTTAATAGTTTGTTGTTTGTTTAAAAAAAAAAAACATGAATTTTGACACAAAATAATTTAAATAGATTGCCTGACATACAGTTATGTTCAAAATAATATTCCTTGCCCCAGATTAAAATTAATCCAAGTATCTGCAAACATAATGCTAGACCTACTTTCACTTTTTCTTTTTTTATCACAGAATATTTAAGCAGTTATTATGCGTGTCCTGAATTTCTGTTGAATGAATCAGAGATAACAATCATTCCTGAATTCATCATTCCAGTCGATTCTTTCTTTTCAGTGAACTGGCCAAACAGTTTTGTTTTCTTCGTGTACAAAAAGTTTTCTCGTCACTTCATAACATTCACTGATGGCAGATGGACTATTCTGATGATGCTTTTCATACTTTCCTGGATCTTGACACTGTTATTTATTTGGCAGTCTATGGGAAAGTCTCAAGCCTTCTGGTTTTCATCCAAAATATCTTAAATTGTGTTCCGAAGATGAACAAAGATTTTACAGGTTTGGAACGACGTGGAGGTAAGTGATTAATGACAAAATTTTCTCTTTGGAACGACTTGGAGGAAAGTGATTAATGACAAAATTTTCGTTCATATTGCATTTTTTATTTGTATTTTTTACATTACAGTTTTTATTTTTTGTACATATTATTTATAGCACAGGAAATGAACAGGAGTAAAAGAGGGTAATGTGTTGACATAATGATTATCATCGCCCACATAAGAGCACCACAGCTCAGCGTGTCAGGCTGTTAGGCAGCATGGTTCCTTTTTTCAGTTTTCTTTTCCAAGAAATGCAACTTCTTTGTCCTGTGTATAGAGCCAAGTCGATGTTGACTCCATATTACATTTGAGACATGAAGTATTTGAGAAATAGAAGTATAGTCAATACAAAATGTCATACTGTTGTGTACAGTACTTGGGGGTCGATTGTTCAGCTGACATTGAAACATTGAAATGCGTCTTTCCACAATTTCCTGAGGACAAAAAGCATGCATATTGAACAACCTTTTGGTCCCTCATGGGATCATTGGCATTCATGTCAACTAAAATATGCCATATACTCTGACTAATGACACCCTATTACTTTGCAAATGATTTGGTTATTAGTGTATCTAGTTGCATAAGCAAAAAACAAGACGATCAATGAGAAAAAAAGCTATGTGTGTGGTGTGTTGTCTACATACTCAGTAGTTGTTAGTAGCAGTATATTGATTGTTAAGGAATGATAATGTGGTAGTTAACGCTGTGAATATCTAGCAGCATCACAGCCATCTTTTATGCCTAGGTTATATGTAATTTTGACAGGTGGGGAGTGCATTTATAGTGAGCAATGTTTTAATTCCTTTAGTTTACTTGTTTTCCCAGATTAATTAGTGAGCCAACCATTAGGGAAATCAAGGATAAATTTGCTCTTCACTGTAGTCTTCAGTTAATGACATGATTCCTAACTTCATTGCTCTGACGTTGTGAAAATAAACAAGGTCCCTGCAGTTGGAAAATCCATCAGTCTGAGCTCTTGACTGATGTGATCATTTCATAAAGCTCAATTATGTCTGTGATGGAGTGTAGGATTGGAGTCTGGGGAAATAAAGCCTCCTTAACAAACATTTCTGTGAGGATGAGAGACTTATGAGATGAATTCATCACTCTCTCAGACCTTGACTGACACACTGAGATATTTCTGTCAGATTGAGAGAGGCAAGCCCACACAGCCAAAGGTGATTCGAAATTAGATGTAGTCAGGGATTGACTAGCAGGACAAAATCAAAACACCAAGGTCCTATTGGACTCTCATGTGACAATGCTGGGATGATGAATAGAGAGGTTCACAGCTGTGATAAACTAACCCACGTAGGCAGAGGTAGCGTTTGGTCCCTGAACACAAGGACAAGACCTCTGGGCCATAATGTAATTGGCTTATGTTTGTTCATTGTTTGTGACAGATAGCTGATGTAGGCTGCATTAGAGCTGGGATATATTTCTCACACTGTAAAAATGTCTGGAAAAAAAGAGAAAAGTTTCGAAAAAGAGAAAAGGTTCTGTTGGTGAAATGCCTTGCTGATGCCAGAGGTCAGAGGAGATTTGGGTTCAAGCTGATAGAAAGGCAACAGTAACTCAAAACAACCACTTGTTACAACCAAGGTATGCAGAAGAGCATCTCTGAGACATCAAACCTCGAAGCAGATGGGCTACAACAACAACAAAAGACCACACCGGGTTCCTCGAGAACAGGAAACTCAGTCTGGGAAGGGTTATAAAGCTATTTCATAGACTCTTAAACGCCAAAGAACCAAAGTGAGAGCTATTATCTCCAAACTGAAAAAAAAAAAAAAAAAAAAAAAAAAAACTCCACACAATAGTGAACCCAAAAGTGGAAAATTCTTCCAAGATCATAGCAACGACACATTTAAGAAGTCAAAAAGACCAAAGGACAAGATTCACTGTTAATGACTTCACTTTCTGAAAGACTCGTGCCAAAAATGGCATCCATAGAAGAGTAGCAAAGCGAAAACCACTGCTAACTTTAAGAACATTGAGCCTGGCTGAAATTTGACTAAACACACCTTGACGATTTCTTGAAGATTTCAGGGGAATGTATGGTGGTCTGAAGAGTCAAAAGTGGAACTTTGTGGAAAACAGGGGTCCTGTTAAATCTGACGGAAACCTAATACCCAATTCCACAAAAAGAAATTCATGCCTAAAACTAGTTTTTTCAACGGGGGCATTTTGAGAGCATCGGGGGGCACTGGAAGTAATATTTTTGAAAGGGGGGCATTTGGTTAAGGCGAGTTTACACCAAAGATGTATGAGTTGAAACTTGTAAAGACAATAGTCTGCCACATCCTTAGGCCGTCTCTACACAGGATGCATCGAAGCCCACTTTCTGTATAAATTTGTCAACATGTCGGTAGCACAAGTGTGTGGAATGCATTAGAAATAGAATGCTGCATCCGTTTGTTGTAGCGCATGCGACTCTAAAGCAACATGTCGTGCCATTCGCAGCCAGTGTAGTAGTGTTAGTGTTAGCTGCTAGTTTACACCAAGACTCCCGCTTCAAGACCTCCTTAGCAACAACTTTTTAGTTCAGTGTTCGCTTGACTTTCTGTAGCGCAGCTGCCCGAACTTTAATAGTCCTCATTATAAACACAAAATAATAATCAACTTTAATATTCAGCGAATACCATTAGACTACATTTTATATGATGAGGGGCAGTAAGGGACCTGGATAATGGATAGGGGTAATAATCAACTTTAATATTCAGCGAATACCATTAGACTACATTTTATATGTTGAGGGGGCAGATTTAGTGAATTGGGGGCCCCAGGCAAAATATAGGAATGGGGCCCTATACATTTTCACACATTTTCTTAGATCAACCTTGAGGTTCTTTTTTTTTGTTTTGATGCTTGCTGCTGCACATATGTACATATGTACATATATCAAGAGCATGCTCACAGATGAGAACAAAACAGCGTTGGATGAAGTGGATTAGATCCCTGCACGTGCCTCAAATATAGGCCCTAGCCCGTCTTTTTCCCGTTTTCCCAAAAAAAGCTTTATACTACTGTTTCAGCTATTAAAATAGTATTTTTAATTTAGTATAATTCATTTAGTATTTATTATTTTTTTTACAGTTTTGTATGTAAAGTAAAACTCATTAAATTTTGTTTGTTTTTTATAAAGTCAATTTAGAAAAATGTTTGGAACATTTTTTTGTTTTGTTTTGTTAAAGGTAAGGTTTTTTATTATTATTATTATTATTATTATATATATATATATATATATATTTTTTTATTATATATATATATATATATATAGCATTTTTTTCTAACAGTGGAAACAAATTAATACGCAGTCATTTTTGTTCATAAAGGTAAGAGTAATATCTCATTTTTAACTGTAAAGGGGGTACTTTTATTTGTGTGTACTCACAATATCAACAAAACATTGTGCTTTTATAAAATAAAGAAAACAAACACAGTCTCGGTTTTGAACATGAGCGCTTCACAATGATGAACCTAAACTCAGCGAATTGCCTCACAGACATGATAATATATATATATATATATATATATATATATATTATATATATATATATATATATATATATATATATATTGTGGCGCGAGGTGAGGAACTACACGACAACCGATAGACAGAGAAAATCCCCGAAGGGTGGATTTATTGACAACTTTGTGCTCTGAGTGAAGACGGTGCTCTCCGTAGTGCTCCAACTCCCTCGTGCTCTCTGTGCCTTGAGTGGTGGATCCCGTGCGGTGCTCTCCTGGTTGGGGCTGATGGTCACACGCTGCTCTCTACGACAGAGGAGGAAAGAGTTAGTGTCTGTGTCGGGAGACATTGCTCACCATACTGCTTTCCTTCCCGGCTGAAGTAGACGCCTCTTAACGAGCGGCAGGTGCGGCCGCTCAGCCCGTGACGAGCTAGTGCCGGTGATTCCAATGTGTTGCCAGGGCGACGCTGACGAGCGCTCGGGACACACGTCACACTCCCCCCCCCAAGCGTCGACCTGCGCCTGCGGAACAATGGGGAGATATGGGGAGGGTGGGGAGTGGAGCCTGACAGACCTGCGAAAGCTGCCCCTATCCTGGAGAGGCCGTCCGCGTTGGCGTTGGCTGTCCCCGCCCGGTGTTGTACAGTGAAGTGGAAGTCCTGGAGCGCAAGGAACCACCGGGTCACCCTGGGATTGGTGTCCTTTGCGCGGGCCATCCACTGCAGTGGCGCATGATCTGTCAGCAGGGTGAACCGGCGGCCGAGGAGGTAATAGCGAAGCTCCCAGGACTGCCCACTTGACAGCCAACGCTTCCTTCTCCACGGCGGCATACCGTTGTTCGGTCGGGGTCAGCTTCCGGCTAATATAGATCACCGGGGTGTTCCTCGCCGTCCTGGACCTGGGAGAGAACGGCTCCTAACCCGGTGTCTGAGGCGTCGGTTTGCACCAGGAAGGGGCAGTTGAAATCGGGGGCTCGCAGGACTGGCTCCGTGGTGAGGGCTGACTTCACCTGCTGGAATGCCTCTTCCGCTTCTGGACTCCAGGCTACCTTCTCGGGTTGCCCCTTCCTGGTCAGATCTGTCAGGGAAGAGGCTAAGGAGGAGAAGTTAGGGATAAAACAACGGTAGTATCCCGCCAACCCCAAAAAGGCTCGTACCTGGGTCTTGGTAGTGGGTCCGCGGTGCCGAGAGGATAGCTGTCACCTTATTTTCCTGGGGGGCGGATGAGGCCGCGACCCACGCAGAAGCCCAGGTACTTGGCTTCGGAGAGAGCCAGGTGACATTTCCGGGGGTTGGCGGTGAGCCCCGCCCGGCGGAGTTCCAGCAGCACCCTCCAGAGCCGCTCTAAATGCTCCCCCCAGGTCTCGGAATGGATGACCACGTCGTCGATGTAGGCCGCGGCGTAGGCCATATGGGGCCTCAGCAGGACATCCATGAGCCTCTGGAAGGTGGCGGGTGCCCCGTGCAGGCCGAAGGGAAGGACCCGGTATTGCCAGTGGCCACTGGGGGTTGAGAAGGCTGTCTTGGGCTTGGCATCCTTAGACAGAGGGACTTGCCAATAACCTTTGGTGAGGTCGAGAGTCGATATGAACCGGGCCCTTCCCAGTCGATCCAGGAGCTCATCGACCCGGGGCATGGGGTAGCCATCAAATTCAGAGACCTCATTTAGGCGGCGGAAGTCGTTGCAGAAACGGGAGGGTGCCGTCGGGCTTCGGGACCATTACGATGGGGCTGGACCAGGGACTCCGCGAGGGCTCAATTACCCCCAACTTCAACATCTCCTGTACCTCTGTCTCGATTGCGTGTCGCCGAGCCTCCGGGACACGATAGGGCCGCTGCCGGACGATAACTCCTGGTGGTGTTCGGACTTCGTGCTGGATGACGGTCGTCAGCCCTGGCAGGGGGGAGAACACATCCAAGAACTGACCAACCAGGTGCTGCAGTTCCGTCTTCTGGGCCGCGGAGAGATTGGGATCCATGTCTACAACCACGGGAGAGGTGGTGGCGAGGGCCGAGAGCTGGGGTCCGGTCCCCACCCAGCGCTTCAACAGATTTATATGATAGAGCTGCTCCTCTTTTCGGCGACCTGGTTGGCGCACTTTATAGGTGACGGGTCCTACCCGTTCGGTGACCGTGTATGGGCCCTGCCAGCGTGCCAGGAATTTACAGGCGGAGGTGGGGACCAGAACCATGACGTAGTCTCCCGGCTGGAACTCCCGTGGTTGGGCGGCCCGATTGAAGAGGCGCTGCTGGTCTTGCTGGGCCTTGGAAAGGTGCTCCCGGACCAATGGCATGACCCTGTCGATCCGCTCTCTCATGGCCTTGATGTGCTCGAGGGTGGTCCGACCTACCGCAGGCTGTTGCTCCCAGGCTTCCCGGGCGACATCTAGGAGCCCTCGGGGTTGGCGGCCGAGAGAGGAGCTCGAAGGGCGTGAAGCCGGTGGAAGCCTGGGGCACCTCCCGGATCCCGAACAGCACATAGGGGATCATTTGGTCCCAGTCGCGTTGGTCCTCGGCCACGACTCATCGCAGCATCTGCTTAAGGGTCTTGTTAAAACGTTCCACGAGCCCATCAGTTTGTGGATGGTACAGGCTGGTCCGGATCTGCCGGACTTTGAGGAGCTTGCAGAGGTCAGCCATGATCCGGGATATGAAAGGAGTGCCCTGGTCGGTCAAGATCTCCGTTGGTAGGCCAACCCGACTACTCAGTAGGAAGAGCTCCTGTGCGATGTTCTTTGCGGTGGCCTTGCGGAGGGGAAGGGCCTCTGGGTAGCGGGTGGCATAATCCACGATAACTAGGATGTGTTCATGCCCCCGGGCGGACTTCGGCAGCGGCCCCACCAGGTCCATCCCGATGCGCTCGAAGGGCACCTCTATGATAGGCAGCGGGATCAGCGGGCTGGGGGGAGGAGTATGTGGTGATGTCCGTTGGCACGTCGGGCAAGCTTGGCAGAGTACCGCTTGACATCCCCCTCCAGTCCTGGCCAGTGGAAGCGATCCCGGATCCGTTGCGCGGTGTTTTGAGCGCCGAGGTGGCCAGCCATCGGGTGGGCATGGGCGAGTGGGCGAGTCCCAAACACCGTCTGGATTTTGCTTCGCGGTACCACCAGCAACGTCTTTTCCTCCCCCCTTCGCTGCGCGACACAGTAAAGCAGGCCGTTTTGGATGACGAAATGGGGAGTGGGGTGGGGAGCCGGTTGTAGATCCTCTCCTTCCGCCACCCGCACTTGAGACCAGCAATGCTTGAGGCGTTCGTCCCCCCGCTGCTCGTTGGCGAGCGTTCCCCCTCCCGCTATCTGCTGGAAGACATCAAAGAACAGGTTAGAGTTTTGGGAGGGGGACTCACCTCCTCGAGGGCTGTCCGACGTCAGCAGCGCGGGGCGTCGTCGAGGGCGCCTTGCTGATCTCCGGCGTCGGCGGTCCCCGGCCAGGCTAGCAGGCTGTGTGCTGGAGGTGAGGAGCTGATCGAACCCCGGCCGAGGAGAACGGGTACCGGTAGGTCCTTTAAGATTCCCACTTCGACGGGCCAGGAACCAGGTGTCGCGGTGATGGTCACTCGCCGTGCCGGTACATGCCTGGTATCCCCGTGCACGCACGTTATCGCCAGCCGGGCTCTGGAACCGGTTCTGGGCGGAAGGACAGTTGGTTGTATCAGGCTTACCCCGCTGCCCGAGTCGAGGAGGGCAATGAACGGCCGGCCATTGATGTGCACCTCGGCTCGCGGTGCCTCCGGCGGCGGATTGTGCACTGGGCTCTGTGCTAGCCACGTCCGTCCTGGGGAGCGCGGTGGCTCGGTGGGCATCGGTTCGTCCTGGGGGCCGGGAACCGCAGGCCTGCTCACGGGTCGCTGGGTGCCCTCCGGTGAGCGTCGCTCCTGGACCACCCTTCGGGGAAAAGGCGGCGCTCGCTCCCCTACCTCCCGGTGTTGGGCGGCCTCCGCCAGCTCAATGGCCTCCACGAGCTCGTCGAGATCGGTGGGATTCCTCATGCCAGCCGCCTGCCTCAACGTGCGGGGGAGGGTGCGGAGGAGTCGGTCGATCACCACACGCTCAGCTACCTTGTGTGCGGAGGGACCCCCGGTCAATAGCCAATGGTGGGCCAGCCGGGTTAGTTCTGCCGCTTGGGCGCGAGCGGGCTGTCGAGCTCGATATTCCCAGTCATTGAACTGCTGCGCCGCACAGATTGGGGAGAGGCCTACTCGGCTCAGGATTTCCTTTTTCACTTCTCCATAGTCCCGGCTTCTCTCAGCCGTCATGGTGAAATACGCCCGCTGCGCTTCCCCGGTCAGCAGCGGCGCGAGAAGTCTGGCCCACTCGTCCTCTGGCCACGCCTCCCGGATCGCGGTGGCCTCAAACATTTGAATATACATCTCCACATCGTCGTGCGCTGTCATTCGCGGCATCAGCTGTACGGCTTGGACACGGGGGTCAGGCAGCGGCGTGCAGTGGGGGCGGCGGTGTGGAGGGCGGCGAGCTCGCGTTCGGCGTCTCCTTGACGTGAGGCCATGTGCTCCATTATTTGCTGCTGGCGGATGCTTACCTCGGTGAGGTGTTTAAGCAGCTCTTCCATGCCGGGGGGGAGGAGCGGCCGCCTGGGGAAACAGAGCAGAGGGAAAAGAAAACCAATGTCAACAAAAAGAAAACAAAATGGGTGACGGTGACTTTAACGATCTCCTCGGGGGTCGGTTGTCGGTGTTCACCTCACACTATGCCCGCATTCTCCACCAGTGTGGCGAGGTGAGGAACTACACGACAACCGATAGACAGAGAAAATCCCCGAAGGGTGGATTTATTGACAACTTTGTGCTCTGAGTGAAGACGGTGCTCTCCGTAGTGCTCCAACTCCCTCGTGCTCTCTGTGCCTTGAGTGGTGGATCCCGTGCGGTGCTCTCCTGGTTGGGGCTGACGGTCACACGCTGCTCTCTACGACAGAGGAGGAAAGAGTTAGTGTCTGTGTCGGGAGACATTGCTCACCATCCTGCTTTCCTTCCCGGCTGAAGTAGACGCCTCCTAATGAGCGGCAGGTGCGGCCGCTCAGCCCGTGACGAGCTAGTGCCGGTGATTCCAATGTGTTGCCAGGGCGACGCTGACGAGCGCTCGGGACACACGTCACAATATATATATATATATATATATATATATATATATATATATATATATATATATATATATATATACATATAAAGAAAGCTTTAAATTACTAGCCTACTTTAAAATGAAATAATTCAAATCAAAAACAGAAACTCTTTCATTATGTAATCCATGCATTTCTCTTTAAAGGCATGTCCATTAAGGAGATGGCCTGTCATTTTTTTTTTTCATCAGCATAATTGATGGATATCTAAAATATAAAAATAAGGAAAAGCCTAAAACAGGCCCGATTATAATTTGCATTTATTTTATAATTCTTTACAATTAAAAAATAAAGCACAAATTATAATGGCATATATAGGCTATGTAAAACTTTTTCCTATGATTGTATTGCTGCCTTTTCAGATTTTTTATGTTGCTCTGTTCTGAATACCTTAACATGTAAAGGATTTTCTGCAATGCAGTTTTGTATATGTGAATTATTTATTAGCCTCTTTTTTTTTTCTTTTTTTTTTTTACCCATGTCATGAATTCGTTGTATTCCCACTTGTAAAATTGAAATTGACTTTGGCATGCAATAGATTGATAAATTCATAATTAATGGCATGGCTGGTTCAGTCGACAGAAATACGGGACACACACACAGGCCTATGATAACTGCTGAAAGGTTTGCGGGGCAAATCGGAGGTCAGTCTGAGCACTCGTGGTACTCACAGTGCGTACAGCCAATACACCTTACAACTGCAGGCTCAGAAGGTTGTCGTGGTAATTAACACCATAAACAGCAACCGTTCATGTGTCAGCACTTAATGCACAACTCCTATATGAAAAGCATTTTCGGGGGCCCCCTGGCTTTAGCTTTTCAGTCGCCTACCTTTGCCTGATTGGTAAGTCCGCCCCTGGACAATAGTCAGACATATCGTCTGTGGTTGATGCCTTTGACGAAAGCAAGACGATTATTATTATTAGTAGTAGTAGTAGTAGTGTAACGGAGGCCAGCGAGTAGGTGCTGTGAAGGTAAACCTCACTCCCCTGATCTCACGAGACGCACTAGCGACAGACGCTAGTGGCTGCAGTCATTTAGCCTCCTTGTTAGTGCGTCCGCCTCCCATGCCGGAGACCGGGATTCGAGGCCCACTCGGAGCGAGGATGAGGTGTGGCGGTGAGGACCCAGGAGAGAGGGGTTACATTGGTGCCGTGACCCGGATGGGAGTGAGGTTTAGGGGGGTGAGTGTAATGGAGGCCAGCGAGTAGGTGCTATGCAGGTAAACCTCACTCCCCTGATCTCAAGAGACGCACTAACGACTGATGATAGTGGCTGCAGTCATTTAGCCTCCTTGTTAGTGCGTCCGCCTCCCATGCCGGAGATTTGGGTTCGAGGCCCACTCGGAGCAAGTAAGAGGTGTGGCGGTGAGGACCCGGGAGAGAGGGGTTACAGTAGTAATAGTATTAGTATTAGTATTATTATCAGTCTAGTAATACTATCTCATTAATTTTAGGGTTTATTTGTTCCATCATTTTTTTGGGGGGGGGGGGGGGGGTAACAATGTTGCGCATTCTAACCAATCACACACAATTCTGTTGAGTTAATGAATGCAATGGCCAATCAGAGGCATTCAGATGAGTCATCACTGACTCATTTTGTTGTTGAGTGTATGCTCGCTGATAAACAACTCTATTTATTTATCATACAGTGTAGATAGCTTCACTGATTGTAATGGCAGTGTTTTTTAAAGTGCATAAACTCGCACTAGACTTATGTTTGTGATTATGTTCTTTAAAAATAAATAAATAAATAAAATATAATTATTTAAAATTGATAATAATAAATAATGAAATGTTAATACTATTTTATATATTTCTGCTTTTAGCCTTAACCTGGAGTTGGTTCACTCTCCAGCAGTAAAAATAAGTAAATAATGAAATAAATTAGCATACTATTGTGTATTGACGATCTCACAGGCTGACGATAGGACGATATGACTATGGGGCATAACGGCCAACACGAGGACGATCAAGCATGGTGGTGGCATTGTGCTGGTCAGGGGAATGCTGCACTGCTTCAGGACCTGGGCAACTTGCAGTAATTGAGGGAAATTTGAATTCTGTTCTCTACCAGAAAATCCTGAAGAACAATGTCCGGTCTTCAGTCTGTAATGCCGGGCTCACACTGTACAATTTTAACCCTGATTTTCACTCACTGACAGTTTTGTGGCAATCGCAGGCAAATTCCTCATATTCAGTGACAGTTGCGTAGTGTGTTTTATCAAAGAGTATGATGTGAGAGAAGTGCCAACGCATTGCCGATGCCCATGAGATTTTTGCCATGGTAAATATCTGGACCTGTCAGTGATTCACAATCCTACAGTGTGAAGTTAGTTTTGACTGGACATGACAAATGAGAGAGCAAGATATAGGACAAGTGAAAGTTCAGGGGGTGGAGTCATAATAGACCTGCAATAGATCATCAGCAAGCAACCATTCTCTCCTTCATATTCTTTGCTTATTTTTTTTTTTATTTTTTTCACTGCAAATCAGTGTACAGCCAACTTGGATTGCAAGATTTTGCACGCTACCTGTTTTGACAGAAATAAATCCATTCTCACGCATTATCTAATGTTATTTCCTATATAATTTCTCATGTGTGTTTGTCTGTAGTGTGTGACCCCTGTTGCCAATCTGTCGTGCGGTGTGGACACAACAGCAACTAGATGGTACTCCAGACAGTCGTGTGAGAAGCGCAGCAGTCCGACAACTTTGAAAATTGTGCAGTGAGAAGCCATCATAAGCTGAAGCTCAAGCACAACTGAATTAGTTGCTGAAAGTGAAGATCATTTCACTTCCAGCTTGTAAAAGGCTTAGAAGTCACCGCAATGTAGAGATGCTGATCACCTCTATTAAAGTACGCTAGATTGTATCAGTTTGCAACATCCCTCAACCCTCATTCTCAGAACTGGCCTGCAAGCTGGGGAATTGCGCCAAAAATAGTTCAAGACTAATTACCTGATTTACATAATTCCATTAGTGGATCAGGTGCTAAAATAATGCAGATAGATGTGCATTCAAACAAACAATGATATTAGTGGGCACAATTCATTCTTAGTGAATTTCCTCTTCAGGGTAGAGTATGGTGAACCTGGGTAAGTTTGATATAAAAGAAATGGTAGAATTTTGATTTACATTGGATGGTACTTTGAAATTGCCTTAGCTAACCTGAACAAAACCTTTGACATCAAACATTAATGAGGTAATTTCATTAAGCAGGTATGGATATGTTTCTCACTTTTGGGAAATGTTTACATGGAAGGTAGCTTTAGAGTAATCTTGTTAGAAGACCACAAAAAGGCTTTTCATCAAAGGGAAGAAACAAATAAATAAGAGCCTCATCAAATTCCATCTAATCAGTTGTAATCATAACAGAAGGAAAGATTCAATTAAAGGGTTTTATAAATCATTATGTTGTGGTCCAGTATGATCCAGAAGCCAGTGCTGAATATACAAGTCTATAATTTGGTGTCTAGCTTTGTGATGATACTAAGCCTGTAGATTTCTCTCCTTGCATAGGTTGCATAAGCAAGATTGAAATTATATGTCAGTATCTCATTATATTTAATGTTAAAGTTGGACATTCATTTTTTCTTCAAATTGTACAATATTGTACGTATGCGATCATTGCATTGCATCAAATTGCGTGGTGACTAAATTGCTTAGAAATCACATCATAATTATGCACTCCAGTAATTATACTACGCTGTTCTTCTGGGCCTCAGATGTTGTGTACTTACCATGACGGTAAACAAATTAAATGAGATGGGTTGTGGATACACTTCACGAGAGATCTTTAATATGATTTCTTCAATTCTTTAAAGAAAGTTGAAACAGACAATCATTTATATAAGAATCAGTTAGAAAAGCAATATTGCCACTGATTAGAGAAAAAAAATTAGGTATTCAAACAAAAATATTATTGTCATATCTGTAGGCTATATAAAAATATATCAGAAGTGTAAATAAAGTTTGGCATGTTCTTCTCTTCATTAGGACAGAATTACCACATCACTTGCTAGCTCTTATTGAGGAGGACCTTTTATGTATGTTAACAACCAGGGTGGATAAAAGAAACAGCATGCAGCAAGTTTCAATTTAATACCTTTTTATACTGTTCCCAACTCTTTTGAACACTATTTCAACTATGTCAGGCAGAATTCTCTTTGTGAATGTGAAAAAATAAGGCTATAGCTTAAGTGTAAAGTGCTGTAAATGCTTATTTAATTGAGTACAATGTGACCCCAAGGAAGGATTAATTTTTTTATTTATTTTATTTTATATTTTTTTTCACATGCCGTACTATGCCAGGCCACTCTAAAAGCACTTAATTTGATATTTGGATTAGCTTACAGTAATATAGCTGCAATGTTAGAGCCATAGAGCCTATTTCACAAAAGAATCCATTGTGACAAATTTTTTTGTGACAACTAATGATTGCATTAGTTGTTGTTGTTATCATGGTAGTTCGGAAGTGAAATTTCCAGTGTGTGGCGATTAAAGTGTTATTGTTCTACTTAGTTTTGTTGTCTATTGTCTATTAATGTTCCAAGGCATTAATTTTCTATTGTGTTTGAAAATAACATAGCACTTACCTTAAACCTGGCAGATGGCGTTAACAAAAGCATAAAAACACATTTGCAATAGCTTTCTTCTAAGGCTACATTCACACTGCAGGAAAATGTAGGCCAAATCCAATTTTTATTTTTTTATTTTTTGCCCATATGTGTTTTTGCCCATATGTTTTTATTATTTATTTATTTATTTATTTATTTATTTTAACGATAATGTGAACAGCACAAACCACACAGAATCCTTTTTTGTTTTGTTTTTTTCGATTCTGATTTGGGCCACTTTCATATGCGGTCCTAAATTCGATTCAGATCAGATGTTTTGCAATGAGACAGCAGTCTGAATGGTCATAACTTGTGCTTTATGCCATCTTGTTATTGTTCTTTTGCGCATGTGGGTCAGTTCAGGACTGTCATTCCATCACACAGGAATTTGATATTGGCCACATTTAAAAATGCTAATGTGAACAGCCATATAAGAAATGTAATTTGAGGAATAATTTAGAATTGAGCACTAATGCTTGCAGTTTTGAACATAGCCTAATAATCATTGAGCTTGTTTATGGAGTTTCGTGTCTCCAGACTCATACCCGAGCAATCTACATCACAAATGCAATGATGTACCAGGTGCCCTACCAAGCAATTTTACCATGTCAGAAAAGCCACACACAGGAACCATGTTCAAATAAGTCTTTAGGGGCTTTCGGGGGAACTGTAAATTAGCTCCTACTTCAGAGTAGGGTCTAAAACAGTTCTATAGGAACTACCAGTGGCATAAGTGTACACTGACTGGCAAAATGCATACAAACACCGACTGCCCGGCATTTTTAAAAAGCCATGTAAAAATGTTTACTCCACAAACATGGAAAATAGCGATAAAGGCATTTACCTGTTTTTCGCAACATTTCGTTCTTTTCTCAGCCTCGATGATATGTAACACTGTAAGTTGTCATAGGAGATTTAGTCAGCTTTTCATGCTCTTTCGATCACGTAAATTGTGCGTTTACATTTCATCTCTGTTATCAACAAAATCAGCTCCAATCACGGCATCCTCCATTCACCGGATGTTTGTAAATGCCATGATTAAAGACATCACTGTCGGCCTCTTCATAGTTCCTGCTACCTGTGCGTATGCGACCAGGAAAACAGCCAGAGAGAGAAATTGGTTCTCTAGAAGCCACCATACTGGCTAGAACTATGTAGTGCGAAAGCACCTTTTATTAATCAATGATCAGTCCCTGAAATTATAATTTGTGTGAGAAACAATAAAGGTTGTTGGTGTTTTACTCCCACTAGTGTTCATGTCAGCTGGAACCTGCAGTGAATTGTATGTGTAGTACAAGTTTAGCAAAAATGTATGTAGGTGTTAGATGTTAGATCAAATTACCTTTTTATTCTTATGCTCATGTCCCGATCAGTGGTCCAAATAATGTCTCCTCTCTGAATTGAAGTTCAACTTTTGAACTGGTCTGAGAGCAGTTTCTCAGTCCCACATACAGTATAAACTAGAACATTAAACAAAAAGCATAGTTGACACCCAATAGTCACTCAGGATGCTAGAGAAAAGAAATATGTGATTATTTCCTCTCATCTTCTCACTGGGACGTATTACGTCATCTCTATCTAATCTCTCCCTAACACGTTTAGCAGAGCTGCTGTACAAATGACTTCTGCAGAACACCACTCAGTTAAACCAGCATAAAGGAGAGAGTGTCTGTGAATTCAGACTGAGGTCGAGCCAGCGGGATCTGTTTTGAGCAAGGTAAATGCATTCTGACTCTTTGAGCAAGAGCATTTGGACATGCTGAAAAAGCCTACAACATTATCAGATTCTTGTTCATTGACTGCCTAAGGACAAAACCTTCCACTAAATTAACTTTTTACTATTCTATAAAAAAAAAAAAAAAAAAAAATCTATCACAGCAATAGGTACTTATTGCTATTGTATTTAACTGTCTTTAGTGGAGTCAAAAAGTCTGAGACCACAATAAAAATCTGGGATACAAAATCAAATTTAAACCTGGAAATCAACAACAACAAAAACAACAACAAAAAGTATTTTAAAAGAATAAAAAAATAGTTAAAAATAGAATGAAGTCTCTCTCTCTCTCTCTCTTGCTCACTCACTCACTCACTCACTCACTTTGATTGCTTGTTTATGTTCCTGAAGTCTTGATCTACTGAAGGCACCATATAAAACACATAATTTGATTTTAGAGAGACTTTACCCCATTTCCATTTTCCAATTGCTACAAACAAATTCAAAGGGGCACAATAAATGATAATGGCTACCAACCATCTCTACAAAGGACATCTCTTAAGCTAATGCAAATGCTTCTAGAACATTGGTTTCAATCGTGATAAATTCATTTGAATGCCAGAAGTAAGGTTATTCTAAAAATCCTTAAAGCTGTTGTGCTTTTTTTCTCTGTTGTATTGACCATCCAATCCTAACGTAAAGAGACAATTACAAGTGAGCTCTTTGTAGGTTGATATCTGTATTAATATTAAGAAAAAGTGGTTAATTTTTAAGTCATGTGAGCACAACACAATGCCAATAATTTTAAAATGGCCAAATACTTCATCAGCGTATCATTATTTTTTAGCATATTTTTCATTTTCTTTCTTTTTTTTTAAATCTCTAAAAGCCACAGCTTTCACCAGGTCACATTACTCCAAAAGTTCTGCAGACCTACAGGGAATCATGGAACTGCCATAAATCACAGCAAGTTTGCTGTCTCTTTGCCCTTGGTAGTTTATTTCAAGCTCTTTTACAGTCGGGACTACCTCATCTAGATGAGACTGACTGACTCACTTTGAAACCGACTCATTTTGTTTTGTTTTGTTTTTTACATGTACGTCATGTGGCATAAATCTAAAGTTAGTGTATAACTTTCTGTAAACATTCACTTTCTCTAAAAGAGGCAATTTGAACAGGTGTGAATGGAAGATATGTCATCATTTGAAGTGTATAAAAGCATACAGGAATTGACCAAGGACACACACAGCAAATAACCCAATACAGACACGCAAGGGCAACCAAAGAGGTTATTAGTTCTCAGCAAGTGACCTATGAGATGAATTAATCACCCAGTGACAGTCTTCAGACATTTGCTTGTTCAGTACATCTTCTACGGATGTAATAACCTGATTATTCAGTAAATCAGAATATTTTGTTTTTTCTTTTATTCACAAGAATGTATTTTATTTCATTATGATGATGCATTAAGGCATTTAATGTATTTCATTAGGTGATAAATAATTATATAGTTGTATAGTTCTATTATAAAAGTTAAAAATGTGCATTTGCATAGTGTTAAAAAATGTTTTAGAAATATATGGAAAAATGTATAGGTCGTTTATAAGATAAAAACCCAGATATATTTCATCTGTTATTATTTCATGACGCCTGGGCAGAGCAAACCACAAACATGTTGGAAGAATGGCAATGCAGTGACAGTATAAAGAAACAAAGAATAGTGGAGAGTCTTAAAGGTTCTGCTGCTGACATAATAAAATTCCTGAGAGCACAAACTCCCAACACTACTGCAAATGACTATATGCAAGCGCTTGAAACAGCTTTTGGAACAACTGAAAGTTCATCTGATCTCCCAAGTCAAGTTCAGACACAAGTTTTCAAAATAAAGGAGAAAAGCTGTCTACATACCTGCTAAGACTTGACAAACTGTCGCACTGTATCTTCAGAAATGGAGAAATGCAGTTAGCTGACATGAACTGACTCCGCATTGAACAAGTCGTTCGAGGTGCATCACCACATGATATGATTGCAATGCATATACGTATGACCCACAAACTAAGACCTCCACCTTCCTTAAATGATCTGTTAAAAGAAGTCAGAGAGGAAGAGGACATGTTACAAGGCAGAACTGATGCAAAACGTACAGTCATGTCAAAACCAGTTGCTTCAGTCACCAAAACCGCACTCAAAATTAAAACTTATCCTGAAGTTGAATGACTTAAAAGTGAACTCAGTGTGATCAAAGCGGAAATTAACAATCTCAAGGTTGCAACTGTTGGCACCGGCAGCAGCTCAGGCCGAAACATAAAGTTCCAACCCTGAACATGCCACCAAAAGCAAATATAAAATAAATACAGCTCCACAAAGAGCAACAGAGACCAACCTGGAATATTTTGTCATCAATGTGGAGAAGATGGACATTACATGAGAGAATGTCAAGGTGTTGAAAACCTCCAAAGAGTCAACAAGCGGCTTATCAAACTCACAAAGAAGTCAGGAAACTACCACAGGGCCCAGTAGAGGAACGGCCTGGTGTCCCGGAGTTAAAGACACGTTCCAAGAGCATCAAAACAGAGAAAGAAGTGGAAGACACTATCCCTAAAGGCTTACTTGGGCCTTAGCTCTGCTGTATCACTCCAGACTGAAGACATTTACACTAAAGCCATACTCGACACTGGTTCTCAAGTCACTCTGCTCTACAGATACCTGATGCACTTGCCATTGACACCTAACAGTGCTTTACAGATAAGGGGTCTCAGTCCTGCTGATTACCCGTATGATGGCTATTTGTCAGTCAAGCTGGAGTTCAGGGAAACCGATGTAGGCGTGACAGAGACTATTGATGCACTTTTGCTTGTCTGTCCTGACCCAGTCTTGAAAGATAATGCTGCTATACTTGTTGGCACAAACACACCCACTGTGAGAAAACTTCTCAAAAGTTACAAAGACAAAGAAGGAAAAAACTTCACAACAGTACAACCCATCCACCCTTTCAGACATCCAACATATGCTTTTAGAAAGGCTATGGAGGAAATCTCAAAGTCCCAACCTGAAAACTGACAGCCACCAAAGAGGATCCGTATGGTTTTTCCCCCACCAAAAGCCAATAATAATATGCCCAGGTGGTGTGTAGCAAGGGTCAGAGGCCCTGGGCTATTCTGGTGGGCTCACCTGATGACAAATCTTAGTGAGACCTGAACTGCAGTCAGTCACTGTTGTAAGTTCCAGAAGAATCACAGTGTTGGTCAGTAACAGTTAAACAAAAGAGATCACACCGACCAGAGGTATGCCAATTGCCTACCTCTTCCCAGTTGGCATGCTGCCAACACCTACTGTGAAGAAAGAGGCAAGCATCCCATATTCAAAGAAAGTGACCCCGTCTTCTTTCGACTTTGGAACCTCACCTGTTCCTAAGAAATGGAAAGAGAGACTAGTCAACAAAATGATTGAACGCGCAATGTTTTCTCCACTCACGAGTTCGATGTGGGCTGCAGTAAAAGCTCGCAACATACTATAAAAACTACTGACGACAAGCCATTTAGAAAAAGATCTCGTTGCTTGCCACCTGCAGATCTCGAAGTGCTCAGACAGCACCTGTCAGAACTAAAAGATGCTGGCATAATCACTGAGTCACGCAGTCCATATGCATCCCTATAGCGGTTGTACGAAATAAAAATGGGAAGATGCCAAACAGATGCACTATCCCTGATCAGTACACAGTGCCCAGGATTAAGGATACACTTGCTTGTCTAAATGGAAGCAAATGGTTCAGTGTCCTAGATCTCAGAAGTGGATACTACCAAGTGCCCATGGGTGAGTCTGACAAAGAGAAGACCGCTTTCATCTGTCCACTTGGTTTTTACCAATTCAACTGGATGCCACAAGGAGTGTCAGGTGCTCCTGCAACTTTTCAGCGAATTATGAAAAGAACTGTAGGGTGACATGAATTTGCTGGAGGTGTGTTGGTCTATCTAGATGACCTTATTGTGTTTGACACAACACTCGAAGAGCACAAACAGAGACTGCTAAAAGCTTGCTTGACCCACCTCAAAGAGTAGGGGCTCAAACTGTTGTTTAGACAAATGTCAGTTTTGTCAACCCTCAGTGTCCTATGTCGGCCACATTGTGTCACAAGAAGACAAGTCTACAGATCTAAAGAAAACAGAAGTAGTAACCTACCTGGCCCAGACCAACTACTGTCAAAGATTATTCCAAACCTCATGCGGAAAGGTCCAAGAAAAAGCATGAACAAACCTATCTTAACCCGTCAGAGCCATTTGGTTGTCGGTGGAATGACAAATGTGAAGCTGCTTTCGAGGAGTTAAAACAAAGACAAACAAATGGCTCCTGTGCTGGCTTTTGCAAATTCCCAGTTACCCCTATGTGCTACATGTTGACGAAAGTCAAGAAAGTGCTTGGTGGAGTTTTATTACCAAGACAAAGGTGAAAGGATCTCAGACCAGTCGCTTTCAATTAGTTGCAGCCTAACTCCTTCCGAATGTCACTATCCGGCACACAAGCTGGAATACCTTGCTTTAAAGTGGGCATAGTCAATAAGTTACATGAACTGTATGGCGCAAAGTTTGAGGTTAGAACCGATAACAACCCTTTTGTCCTATGTGTGAGCGTCTGCCAAATTAGACACAAGGGGCCACCGTTGGCTCGCAGCTCTGTCGACATATGACTTCAGTTTCAAGTACAGATCAGGAGTCCAAAATATAGACACCAGACGCCCTTGTCAAGACGCCCACACACCCTAACCAAAAATTCTGAAAGGCAATGGTCAGACATTTCCGCAGATGGTATCAAAAGCTATGTGTCAAGTATCTAAAGTGACCAAGGAAAGTACCTGTCCTGAAAGAGAGCCATTGATCATTTAGGTTTATATCCATGCACGCCATACCCAAAGCCTACTGTAATCTGTCCACACTCAGTCTCAAAGGAATGCCTATTCTCAGTCCAGCTGAAATCTCAAAAGCTCAACAAGAAGATCCTTCACTCATGACAATATGGAAAGCCTTTAAAGCAAGGGGATACAAATCAAGTCAAGTGAAAAGAATCCAGTTATCTCATTACTACTAAGAGAGTTTGAAGATTTCACGTATTAAATCCCTGTTCCACCTGGCCGAAGTCGCCATTCACAACTAGTTTTGCCAGAAAAAATTTCAGACACACAGTGCTGAAAGCACTCCATGATGATTCTGGTCATTAGGCATTGGCAAAACTCATGGACTCATCAAAGAAAGGTTTTATTGGCCTAAAATGAAATCAGATTTTGAAGAATGTCTTTATTTTGGTGGGGGGAGAGTGTAATAACCTGATGATTATAAGTAAATCTGAATATTTTGTGTTTTTTCTTTTATTCACAAGAAGAATGTATTTATTTCAATATAATGATGCATTAAGGCATTTAATGAATTTCATTAGGTGACAAATTACATAGTTTCATATTTCTATTATAAAAGTTAAAATATGCATTTTTGCATGGTGTTTTAAAAATGTTTTATAAATATATAGGAAAATTATTTATAGGTCTTTTATAAGATAATAACCCAGATATATTTAATCTGTTATTACTTTCATGATTGCTTTGAGTGGACTATGGGGAAAAAAATGGAAGCGTAGAAGAAGTAAAAATTGAGAGGGGCGCGGAGGACTGAACAGGTCATGCCGATGTGTCTGGGGAAAACGGTAAAAAGTGCTTAGAGCTTAGTTTTCAGCAAGCCTGGAAAACTGATCCATGTTCCAGTGGACCGCAGGAGAGTTCATGGACAACCTGCGCTGCGAGGGGAGTGAGTTGAACTGTGTTTCCAAAGACGGAGCTTAGAGAGCTAAGCTAGGCTAAAGCTAGCTCCATCATGTCTGTGCTGATTACCTCACCGAGAGCCGCAAGGAAGCAGACGGTGTTGCTGCCGGAGATTCAGCACTCACCTGCGGGGAGGACGACGGGGAAGTGGGATTCCGTGTGCACACACATTCTTTTTTCCTTGGATCAATGAGGAATGGGGATTTTCTTCAGACTGGTAGGGTTATTGTTCAGGTGTTTTTCAAATGGATATGAAGCTCCAACCGCGCACCAACGCAAGCATTGCATAAAACACTAACACGAGTGCACTCAGGTGGGGAGGACTTTATATGAATAACACATCTAAGGGTTTAAAATATGATTATTATTTCACATTTGAACTGGGTAATTGTATGTATAACCTTGTTTTGAATTAATTAATACAAAACCCAAAAATGCATTATTGTGTCTGTTTATCCCTTTCTACACTGTAAAAACGGGCAGTGTAATATATATTTACAATTTACGTGGTAACCAAAGGTACATATTTTTGAGTTATTTAATTCATATTATTTCTGGGAATGTCTAATTAGTGTTTTAAAGGTGAGGATCATACTTAACCCTAGACATAGTTTCATACATTGGAATGTCTCTTTTGCCAGTTTGTTATTTAGAGTTTAAAGAGGGCATGCACTGAATAGTTATTCCCTTACTATAACAAGCCGGGTGGTAAAGGGGTTACACAGAGGTAGAGCAAGTATCCCCCAAATGGTTATTGAAAATGGCTGCCACTCAGAACTGGTGAAATAATTTACTTAATAAAAACTGATTCAACAAAAAAGAAAATTTTAAAAGAAGCCATTTGTATCAGGGTTCTGAACACACCCCGCCTGCCATTGGTCAAACAAACAGATAGTCCCACCCCAAACTCATGTCATTGATTGACCAGCTTGAGCCAATGTTGCTATGCTCAAACAGCAATGTTTTTATTGTGTCAGAGCAACATGTTCTCACTCCCAACTCATCACATATTGACGCCAGTGTTGTGGGTAACGCGTTACAAAGTAACGCGTTAGAGTACTCTAATTACTTTTTTCCTGAAATGTGTAACTTAACGCGTTAGTTTTTCGTGCGCTACTAGTAATCAGTAACTTCGTTATTTTTAAAAAAAAAAGTAATCCGTTATTTTAAGGAAAGGAAAATCCCGACTGCAGCCTGCTTTTTTGTCAGACAGTAGGCCTAGGTCTACTGTGCCACCTGCGGATGTATCAGCGGAGCCGAAGCTCTGTGATCGTAAAGTCAATGGCTGTGATACGTCTGTGCCCTGCGCCTGACCCTGTGTGTGTCGTTTCAAGTTTTTTTTTTCGAACTCCCCGGCAAGATGGCGGAGAGGACAGCGTTTGGTTTATGGAAGTACGCACATTATTTTTCAATTTGTCAACGAAAAAGAAAAAGAACACTATAACGTTAAAATGCACACTCTGCGTTGGTGAAAAGCTTCTGTCGACCGCCCAAAAATTCTACCTCAAAATTTAAAAAAACATCTCGCATCCAAACACCAATCTAGCACTCTGGTAGCAAAGCCTGCTGAGGAGGACGACGGTGGTGCAACCAGCTCCAAATCAACAGCGTTTGAGATTTTAACTCCGCTAAAACAGTCCCCATCAGTGAGGTTTCACAACTTGTGGCCGGTTTATGTAGGCTACCCGGGCTGGGTAGGTGCGAATTTGATTAATAATATGTTCTGTGTGATAATAAATAAATAAAACGCCATGTGGAATAGCCCTATTGCTGACTGTCTTTCCTGTTATTGTTATCCTCGGCAGTGTTAATTTTAGTCGGATGACTGACGTTAATCATTGTCGGAGAGTCACGACCTTCTAGGTGCCATTTAAAGGGGGGCCGGGGCTGTGTCTGTCATGTGTGAGCCGCTGCAACGGCTTTTTAATTTTTGGTAACGCATGAGTACTCTAACGCATTACTTTTATGAATAGGTAACGCTGTTGTATCATAACTGATTACTTTTAATTGATGGTAACCGTTGTAACCTAACTAACTACTTTCCAAAGTAAACTATACCCAACACTGATTGACACGCTTGGTCAGGACCCGGTGAGTATGATTTCACCAAGTACAACATGTTCCTGGAACAACATTCCAATCAGTCAATCGGAATAGATGATATAACTTTTCAGGGAAATATCTGTTTTAGGCTTACGATCAGGGTTAGGTGCTTCTACACCTTTGTTAATCAGCTATAATTCCAACTGATTTAGGAGTAAATTATGAGTTGGGTTAGGTTTTGTTTAAGTAGGGGTAGGGATTGGGTTTAAGTCGTGTATTTTTGGACAAAATGTTGATCCAGGATCTATACCAAAAGATGTCTGATCCAGGAACATGCGTACTTGGCACAATCATGGAAGACAGATGGGCCCCTTGGCATCGTTTTTTGACGCTCAAGGTATGCCTTTATCAGTAATTTTTTGATGCGGCATTATGGGGTATGCTTTCAGCGTCAGTTTTCAACGTGCAGGGTCCGTCCATTGTTTTCAGTTGTTTGTCTTAATTACTGGTTTGCATGCATTTGTAAACAAAAAAATATATATATAATATAGTATATATCATATATATTAAATATATATAGTATATATATTATACATATATATATATTTATATATATATATATATATATAATATATTATCGTATAATATATAACTTTTATATAAACGTTATACTTTCAATTGGAGTCAACCTAACCCATACCCCTACCCTAGCCCACTTGCTGATACCATATAAAACACGTAAAAGTTCAAATGATATAATATGGTGCAAAGGTATTTATTCCAAAAATAGCTGAACCATAAAAAAAGCAATATACCCTACATAACAAATCAAGTTAGTGTTGCATTCCAAATCTTCTGAAGCCGATTATGATATCTTTATGACGAAGACAGAGAGTAAATCACTTGAAAATGATCCCGCCTTCGACAATCAGTTACCAGACGCTAAACTCTCATTCAAACAGATCTTATCCCATACGCATGATGGCAATGGGCCGCACAAGACACACCAAAGCCACATGACATTTCATTGTATATTTTTGCTCCATGTTTTAGTAAATCCTGACTATATGGAATATGGAAGTGGCCGCTGACACAAGCTATTATTAAATCTGGCCATTAGCGTCTGATCAATTAGTAGTAGCAAGATGTAGATTTTTATTAGATTATTAATGTTGTTCTGGTAATCAGGTCTTGGTTTTAAAAAATCTTATCAGAGGGATGAGCAGATCATGGACCCCATTACGGTGTAGCATAAATGTCCGTCAATGTGTCATTAAATGGAGGAGAGCGTACTTATGAAATGGTAATTTCCTGACCGTTTATCATAATATGGCCACTTACCTTCTCATAAGAAAACTCCCAAGATCTAATGTTTAAAGCGTCTTACCAAACAATGTCATGCTTTACACCATCTGTCTATCTCTTGAATTTTATCTGTGTTTCTCAGCTCTAGATCGTCCTTCCCTCCCCACATGGTTTCTGAGCATGTTTATCGGACATTATGAAATTACACACAATATACAGCTTCCACTTGGAACAACAACGGACAGCCCCAGTCAATTACATACTCGTAATGAAATCTCCCTATTTGTATCTATAAATAACTGAAATGTCACTGAGCGTCAATAACAACAGAGAAACAGCAGCCAGAAGATTTAGCCTAAGGATATATCCAAATGGCGGTTTGAATAAATTGGCCAGGCCTTTGCTAGGTGAAAATTCACTCTGAACCACAAATATGTTCCGCATATTTATAAATAGTTGTTTAAACCATATTTGAAAACTGGTCGGTAAGTGTAATATATAATAGTGTATACGTGAAATGTTAATAACTATTTTAAAAGATGTTTATATGTCTTTTGACAATTGCGACAGCTTGCGTTAGTTCATAAATTTCATCACTCTTATGGGAAGTATGATAAATGAAAAAAAACTGGGTTTAACACGGGTTTATAAATCCATATGGGAGGCTGCATTTACGCACAACACATCTTTCAATGTTTCTTAAGGGCACCACAAGTCCAAGTGGACGTGAAGTTTTTAATATCAAACTTCATTGTCAGTGAATTCTCAACCGAGATACTGTTTTTGACTATGAAAGGCATATAAGGAAGGACAAATTCGAGCCCTTATTGTAACATGACACATCAACCTGACAAACAATAGATGAGCATGTCCTCGGAATGGAACAGGGACGAATCTATTGTTCTGCTGGACAGACTGAATGGACTGAAGACGATGCACACAGTGGGAATGACACATTATAGTGACTGTTGAAACGAACAGAGAATCTTGTAGACAAAAATTCTGAACCCTGATGCTGCTATGACTGACATTGTTTGTTTAATAGGTGTTAATGGGTATTGACATGGATTAATTGCTTTTGCTCATACTGATATGCTTTAATGGCTGCAATTTAACATTATAATTTAGTAATAAAAAAGAGGAGAGGGATTTTAGAAAAAAAAAATGCTTCTGCATAATAGCAGCATTTTTTAAAGTGTCTGTAATTACTGTGAAGTATAATGAAGCAACAGGGTTACCATAAGCATACTTCTGCCTTGTGCATTAATCACAGATCTACTGTGTGTAGTTCTCACATACACACTACTGGATGAGACAATTCTCTCTGTTTCTTATCCAAGTCTATTTCTTCTGGCAGATAGTGGGTCTTTGTCTTTGAACTAAGGCGTTTCATCTTGCATATAAGAACAATGATAACACAAAACATTTTTTGCCTGAATTCTTGATTTATTTTTTATTTATTGCCACTGTATTTCTTGTTTGCTTTTGATTCGTTTTGCTCTTGTACTTATATTGTTCCAGCAGCTTCAGTTTCATTCATTTGATAGATTATTATTCTTTGTTTTTTGTTTGTTTTTTTTTTCAACAGAGAAATATTTTGGAAGCCGTTTACAAACACAGAATAACAACACACCGTTTAAGTTTGGTTTGTATCTCACTTATTTGGATCGAAGATAGATCGATAGATAGATTAGATCGATAGATAGATAGATAGATAGATAGAAGATAGATAGTAGTAGATCGATAGATAGATAGATAGATAGCCCAGATAGATAGCATTAGTGGTACTCGTCAGAATTGTCACTATTTCTCAGGAATTACAAGGAATTACGTGATAAGAATTTTAATGAATGTGAGAGCCAAAGTTTAACTTACACTTTATGTTGGGGGGGCTTGATAGAAAAGCTCGGAATTATAGCTCAATTAATTATCAGTCTAATTCAAATCAATCAAATCTGTAAGGTGAAAATTGAAGTGGTCAAAACATAATCTACTGAATCACGTGGTGCCTTAAGGTTAAAACTTAACAAGGAGGGTTTTTTTATACCAAAAAAATGGCAATTATGCCATCATTACGCACCTTCTGTTGTTCCAAGGTGTCTGTTAAATGTCTGTCTGAACCATAAGTAAAGATACTTAAGACTGTTTTGTTTCTGTTTAAGTCATCGATGACAGTTAGTGGTGTCCAAACACAACAGACAACAGGAATTTGAAGGACAAACAAAAAAACGACCAAAAAAAAAATAAGATTAAATTAAGACTTCATTTTTCTTCTTGGTTATTCTTCTTCTTCTTCTAACTCTTCTACATTTGATACCAGGTATATGCTTTTTTAACAGCATTATGCAATGACAGAATGGAACAGAAAATGTCCTGCCTTTAAGCAGCCACATATCTAGATATTTCTAGTTGAGAATTACTGCCCACGAATTGTGACAGACACTAAATAATATTTTCTTTGTTAGAAACGAAACTGAACTTGCTTGTGTAATGTATATCAAAACTTAAAGCCTATCTTGCAATTATAGAACAAAAGTAGCCTCATGATCATCAGCACATGTAGCTGAAGCAACTTTAATCCATGTCACACGTGCCCACTGAAGCCATCCAACCACTGGCCCGGCTCTGGTTAGCTTCAATTTCATGATCTAGAAGCTGCCTCTCCGCTGATTACAGAAGAGAACCTCTTCTGTCCTGTGTAAGGGAGATACACAGCAGTGCGCGGGGCATTCATTCTGAGCACATAGACCAGAGAAGACAAGAACGAAGACAAACCTCACACAACTTCAATATCACTCTATAAGCGCAGTATGAACAGTCACGAGAGCCTTCATTGAAGAAGAGCACAAGAAATTAAACAAAGCTTTCCGGTTAGTAAAAAAACACCAGACTGTCCTAAGTCATTTCAGCATATCTAACATATATATATATATATATATATTAATTATTATATATATATATATATATATTATATTATATACAACACCACAAAAATACATACACACTCATGCGCCACTTTATTAGGTACCTTGCAGTACCTGGTGGACCCCCTTTGCCTTCAGAACTTGCCTTATTCCTTGAGGGCCATAGATCCATAGCAAGGTGTTGTGAAAACAGCGTTCCCTCAGAGATTTTGGTACATATTGACACATGTTAGACATCACCGCACGGTTGTTGCTACAGATTTGTCGGCTCGCATCATCCATGATGGGAATCCACTGTTTCACCACATCCCAAAGCGCTCTATTTGGATTGAGATTTCTGGTGACTGTGAGGACATCTGAGTAAAATGAACATGGTCAGTGTTCAAGAAAACCAGGTCTTGAAGATGATTTGAGCTTTGTGACCATGGTTGCATATGTCCTGAGGGAAGTAGCCATCAGAAGATGGCTTACCCTGTAGTCATAAAGGGTATCTGGACATTGATCAGCATATCAATACTCACGCGTAGGCTGTGGTGTTTAAGTGGATGCTGACCAATGGTACTGAGGCGAGCCCAAAGTGTGGGCCAAGGCAAAAAGATCCCCACACTATCCGACACCAACACCAGCAGCCCTGAACCTTTGAGACAAGGCAGGTGGATCAAGGCTGTTTATTGTTCTTTACACCAAATCTGACACCTTACCATCTGTAATGTCGTAGTGCAGAAACTCGAGGCTCATCCAGACCAGGCAAACTATTTTTCAAGGCGATATTGTCCAACTTTGGTGAGCCCTGTGCGAAATTGTAGTCTCCGTTTCCTGCTCTTTTTTACAATAATACGTGTTTGTGTGTGCAAAAAAAAAAAAAAAAAAAACACAAAAAAAACTTTTGTTCAACAATTCGTGCCCCTCATCAGTCTGCTGTGGATGCATCCTTTTGGAGGTGTATCACAAACGCTATGCGCACTCTTCGCGTTCATTGTAAAACAACGCATCAAAAGACCATCTAAAGTGTAAATACTCATCGGTGGAAATGTTTACTCATAATCATAGATCTTTTCAAGTCCCTGTGTGTACAACACAACACACAACCTGTAACCGGCAAGTTGTGAAATATTACAACTGATGGTAATTTACAATATTCTAGAATAGGGGATGCAGAAAGTGTTGTAATGATTATTCATGGCATTACACAACCGGTTTTGAAGACTGGTATTGTGGTGTACTACAATGTAAGGGCTCCGTATCTGGATGGTGGAGGTGTGTAGTAGAAGATGTGTATTTTCTGCGATACGTGAAGTATTTTTTTACGATTTTTGTGGTGATAAAGTACAGTGTTGTGACATTTCAATGAGTTATAAGTGCATTAATATATATTTAATTATGTTAACTTAACTATTAGTAACATATCTGAATAAAAATGATTAATTGAATATTTCATCTTTTTTAAGATAAGTGGTTGCAATCAGTTTAGCAGTTTAATCATTTTAGCTACATTTGTAAATAAACAAATTTAGTTGACTAACTTTCAACATTTTGAAACATTTGCTTACTGGAAATGTAGCTAAAATATATTGTTTGCAACCACTTACCTTAAAAAAATGTAGTATACTTTTTTTCAGTGTATTAACCTTTTACTAAGAATCTGTTTGATTATTTCATGATGCTATTTTTTAAGATAACTTAGGAGATTTTGTTAAATCGTTAGCATATTACTTAATAATAATTAGTGGAATTTTATTATAGTCATGTTTTGTAACATGATTAGTTAATCATCATCTAATCACTGGTAAATTATTTATACAACTTAATCTATAAAAACAAATTAAAAAAAAACAAAATATCACTTATTAATCATTTATGAGACATATAGTCATGTTTTGTAAATGATTAGTTCATCATTAACGAATCACTTGTAAATGACTTGTAAATAAATAAAAAAACACACAAATTGTTAGCACATCAATTGTTTATTGCTTATTAATGTTTTGTAAATGATTAGTTCATCATTAACTAATCAATTATAAATGACTTACAACTGAACGTTATCATAAAGTGTTATCGATATTTTAGTATCGGTATCAAAATATAGATATTTATGATAACCACTACCATGTAGTTTATTGCTCCAAACTTTGAGTCCATAAATTATGCTGAGCTCCTCACTGTGTGATCAGCTCTTCAAAATCTGCTTGCCGCAGCGGCTTTTCCCGGTTCAGATAGCAGGGCTTTTATTGGTCCCTTTACAAACTTTATCTTATTTTTATTGGCTATGAAGTTCCCTCAACAATTTTCAATTCAAATTGTGGGCGTACTTAATAATGAACTATGATTTAAATTAACGATGTAGATTATTTTGCTTAATACAAGTAAAAGTACAGCTTTAAAAATATACTCAAAAAAGTACAAGTACCCAAAACTACTTAATTACAGTAACGTGAGTAGTTGTAATTTGTTACCTCCACCACTGTGTAGAGATAGATAGATAGATGGGACTGGAGCCACCTCTAGAGACACCATAGTGGACGCTGCTACCTCAGGAGGTTCTGTGTTGGTGGTACGCAGCCCAAAACACACCAGAAAAAAGCAATCCCCATCATGAGAAGTGCTTCAGACAGGAGGGCTAAAGTGAGTGGGTTTGGGGATACCAACTGCGTGTGCAGACACCAGTGGTGCATCCCTACCACTGGATACCAGACTAGGATACTGAAGGACTGATCTTGAATATCTGGGTGTGGTAGACAGGACGTGATGTGACTCTGGATGATCAGCTCTGGTGTGACGTGACCCTGGATGATCAGCCCTGACGTAACGTGACTCTGGATGATCAGCTGTGATGTGACGTGACCCTGGATGATCAGCTGTGATGTGACGTGACTCTGGATGATCAGCTGTGATGTGACGTGACTGACCCTGGGATGATCAGCTGTGATGTGACGTGACTGGACTCGGCATGACTATGGATGATCAGCTGTGGTGTGACGTGACCCTGGATGATCAGCTGTGGTGTTGACATGACCCTGGAAGATCAGCTGTGAAAGTGACGTGACTATGGATGATCAGCTGTGGTGTGACGTGACCCTGGATGATCAGCTGTGATGTGACGTGACTCTGGATGATCAGCTGTGACGTGACGAGACTCATGACGAGCAGCTGGTGACTTGACTTGGCTCATGACGCCATTTTGTGACCAGGCTCTGCTTTCACCGCTATCTTGCGAGTGTGCTCTTGCTCTTCCGCGTGCTCTTCCGCGACACCCACAGTAAACAAAGAGCCAACAGACAGCAAAGCATAGTCCAAGAACTGACAGAGTGATGAACGCGGACCCTCTAACAATCTAAGCTTAGATTGGAGAGGGTTGCTTTATGCCATCTCAGAAAATCTCTATCAAAATAATGTCCAGTAAATCAGAATAGTAAGTGTTGGCTAAAAACTCTCTAATATGATTCTCAAGTGATCGTGGGCCTTATTTAAGGGCAAACAATATTCTTGTTGTGTACATACCTGACAAATGTCCGTTTGAAAAGCTGCTGGATCCTTGTTTGGCCGAGTATTCTGTAACAGGGCTGATGAGAAGTGAGACATGTGGATCCATGTGCAAAGCTTTATTCTTAAACATGGTCAAAACAGGCAAGGGTCAGACAATGGCACACAGGTATATCGAGGGCAAGACAAGGGTAATCCAAAGTGGGAGTGGTTGATCAGCGGCTAACAGTATCCAGAGGGCTGACAAGAGGGGAAAGTCAATATAATCAGGCAAGAATCAGGTAACACGAGAAAGCAGGCAAGATAAGACTATGACTAAGAACTAAGGACTGGAAACTAGGGCAGAAAACTAGCTCTGTAAGTCCATAGTCACTAGAAACGCGATATATGCAAACAATACTCGGCAGTGAGAAAGAGGAAGTCCATGGCTTATGTAGCATGTCTGATTGGATTCAGCTGTGTGTGTGTAATCAGTGCATTCAGCTGTGTATATGTGTAATCATTGCAATGGATAATGGGAACTGTAGTCTGGGGTGAAGTGCAACAGTTAGTGTGGTGCAAGAGTCCATAGTAGTAAGCGGATTATCTCTGGTTGTGAGAGACGGAAGAAAGTGCATGGGACAGGATTCGTGACACTGTGCATATGACTGTAGCGTTATGCTTGTTGTTTTTTTTTTTTTGTTTTTTTTTTGTTTTGTTTTTTTATCCAAGTGGGACATTACAATGCACTTGTACTGGATCAGTGCATTTTATGAAAAACACTTCATTCTCACACCACAAACCATCTGTTTAACCTCCTATATTGATGTGAGGTAGACACAGTCTCTGTGGTGTGAAAAGAGCAGCCAGGGAGCATCTCATTATACTATGGGTGTTAATGAATCTGCTCGGTATGAAACAGAAGTGTCACCATTTTACCATCTGCCCCCTGTCCTGTAATGAAAGGGCACAGTTACACCCCCAATAGAGAAATCAATTAAAAATACAATTTGTTAAACATCTTACAAAATGTACAATATGCAGTCTGACAACAGGTCTCAGCTAAATGAATTCATGTGAATTCACGAAATTATACATTTGTATTCAGCTCATAAGCAGATTATGGCCCTCACTCCCAGTTTTGGTGATTGCGATTATATTTGTTGTGTTAAGATTGGAGGCTGGATACCCAATCCGTAGGCTAGTATTTCTAATCAAATCTGAACAGACTAAGCCTGCACAGACCGCCCTCATTAAGGCAATGTGTTACGTGGCGATTGATTTAATGTTGACTTTCATTAATGGGATAGAATAATTCATATTTTACGCTGGACTTTCACCAAACTCTGCCTTCTTAGGATGTGTACTATGCAAAATACAGCATGACTTGGAAGCAAATGTACACTGGTGTCAGGAGGTGGGAATGACAGCTCATCTGCTTCAATAAGCCTCAAAATGTTGCTGGAATCCAATGTGTAATCTAATAGATCTCATAGACATTCATCCCATGTGCGGTTTCAGTCTAATTACTGTATCTTGGCAACATTTATTTCCCACAGAGCCACATCAAAGACTGTCGTCTGACTTCATTTATTTTTAAAAAGTAAACAAGTATAAATGATGTTGCTCCATCAATATTCAGTATATTTTACTTTAAAAATTGATGTACCAGCATAATTTTGTATAAAAACTGAATGGTAGAAGATGTGTTTGTTTTGAGTAAAAGTCATGTTAACATGGGGTTTGGGGGTAAAAGCCCCCAGCAAAAGACCACCAGGGCCCTATATACCAATGATATGGCTAAATGATTCACCCATATGCAATTACCTTTGGATATAGCAATATATATGCTTTTGAAGTAACATTATGTATTTCATTTCAACAAATGGTTCACCAGTTTTTCTATTTAGTCAGTTTCATTAAGTATTGTATTTATTTATATATTAAGATCTGTATATTATTATATATTATATTTATATTATTTATATATTATTATATTATATTATATTATATTATATATATTACACTTGGTCTCGTTCACCTTAGAATGTGTATGCGCAATTAACATTTTCATGAAAAAAAAAAAATCATTATTTACTAAAAACTTTCATACTTTAATGTCATAAAAGAAAAGAAAAAGAAAAGAAAAGAAAAGAAAAGAAAAGAAAAGAACAGAACAGCTGAAACCACACATATAAAAAATTGCACATTTTCATGAATAAATCATGATTCACTGAAAACATCTGCAGTAAAGGGTATTAAAAAAAAAAAATCAATTCATACTACACAAAAAACTTGCGTTAAGATAAAAATAATGTTTCATCTTAACATGATAATAATTTATCATGATAGCTCATTTCATGGCCACTCATTTAGAGTGGTACAAATGCACTTACATTAGATTTTAAATGAGATTAAGAATTTATTTTAGAAATGAGATTAAGGATTTATTTTTTTTTCTTTTTATTTTAATTAAAAATTATGAATTGAATTTTTATTTAATTTTGTCCTTTTAATTTAATTATAAATTTATTTTTTTTAATTTTATCAAAACTTAAATTATAAAGCTATTTTTTTTTCTCAAAATATATGTAACATTGTTCATAATATTGCAATGAATTACCCTGACATCAGTTTTTTTTCAGTGCACTCAGTAAACTCACGGATAAGTGCATAGCAAGAAACAGGTAATTAGGAAAGTGCTGTGTTTGTGTGTTGCTATTTAGTGTTGTAGGAAAAATAAAATCAAAGGAACTTTTACTTCAGGTGGTCTTTCACCCCGCTGTACCCTATAGTGCAGGTGTCTTATTTCTTATTCTGAATATTTGCTCATGCTATTAAAATAAGACATTGCCTGGTAACAAGGGAAATATGTTTTGCTTTCAGTTATGCCCCGTACATGGGTTCACGCAGTATAGCTGACCCAGCTTAACCTTGTAGAGCGTAATGACACTTTAGTGTAATTGATGTTATTCATTTGGTATTTGCACAACCTGTGGTCATGGTGACCACTGATATTGCTACACTGCATGACCTCAAAAACCTGTCGCTCCATTCTCAGAGAGCCAGACAGAAATACAGACCTGCAGCAGAACAACCACATGGTCCTCAGATATCATATTGAAGAAAGTGAAGGTGCTAAAGCTGAACTTTGCTAATTTTGTCCAAAATTTACCCTTCACAAAAACCTGCCCCTCTTAGTTACTGTTGCTATGTCCAACAAGCTCTGCTGCTCTCACGCCACACATCACGCCGTGAAAAATACATCATGGAGCAAGGAGGAAACTGACAACGTGCTTGACAGACAAGACAGAGCAGGTGATTTTTGGCATGAAACAAAGACTCAGCTTTCAAATTTTATATTTTTTTAAAAGAAATTACAGCAATAAATACCATTTTGTGGCTCTTTGATGTGTTGTAACATCGCTGTAGCACCTGAGTTCAATCGGCACGTGAACCAATCATCTCTTCCTCTTTACTAGTTATAACACAAAATTATCATGCATGTACATTAGAAGCCAGGGCGTTTCCTCTGAAAAGGCAAGAGTGGCAGTACCTCCTCAAAATATTGGATGAGAAAAAAATATTGTAGTACAAAACTAAAACAACACAAATATTACAAAATATAACACTAAAAATTGTATAAATCACGTCTTTTTCCAAAGAAACACTGTCCATCAGCAAAACTAGAGGGTTAAGTTACAGCAGGAGTCCACGTCTTACTTGCCTCCCCTGAGCCCACTAAGTTTTAACAGATTCGCCAAAGCATGCAGTGAGTTTGGTGGGGGGTAATTGGGAATGAATAGAGGAAAGCAACTTGAGAGGAGGAAATGCCTTCATCTCGATATTATTGGATATGCCATAAATCCTACATCTTGTGTTTGTGCTTGTTCTGAGTTTGTGAATCAGTCTGAATGAACAATATAATGGTGTTAATGAGAAGACTCATTTTAAAACAACTCACACCCTTAGATATAACCACTTTGTTACACAAAATAAGACTTAAGATGGCCTGAAAACCTGATCTGTGGAAGTTTTTAGTGAGTAATCAGCTTGGTGAAAATCTCCAATATTTACAAAGCTTAGTGTTGCACAAAATTAATTATTTTCATTGATGATATATGGATGTAAGAATTCAGATTTTCAAGCTAATATTATCCATTCACATACTGTAGATTAACACAACAACAACAAAATTGAAATAAATTCAGTAACTATTATTATTATGTGAAAATTTTAAAATAAGGTTCCATTTGTTAACATTGGTAAACATGAACTAACAATGAAAATTAAATGCATTTAAAGCATTTATTAATCTCAGTTAATGTTAATTTCAGCATTTAATAGCTGATTGGTATCTTTTCACATCAGCACCCAGTGAGCTGCTACTCAACATTCAGATACTTGGCTAGTGCAGCATGCTTCAGAAACCCTTCTTCTTCCCCAGTTCCACCTGTCTAAATCTGTTATGGGGTGATTCATGTATGTTATATATGGGGTTTTTAATCATATATTTTGTATGTGCAGCAGCAGCATTTCTTACATGCAATTAACATTACTATGTACAGTATATTACTATGCTAAACTCACTGAGAGTTGTCATGACAGATCTTTATTAAAATCAAAAGTTGTATCTATTAATATTATTTAATGAACCTGAGTTAACATTAAAATTACATTGAGCTATTATTAGTTTATTAGCTAATATTAACAAAGATTAATAAAATAGTATATCAAATGTCTTGCGCGTTGTTAGTTGATGTTAATTTTTTGAATGTTGGATTTTTTCACACCGTAAAATTCAAAGCATTGATAATGACATGATTGCATATGGTGTTTGAATGATATACTCATGTCCTCTTTGCCTGAGTGTGATGAATAAAGTGATGTTTTTTTTCTCATTCATCATTTCTATAGCAATAACAAGAAGGCACTTTTTCACAATTACACAAGGACCATAAAGCCATTAAATAAACTTTGCCCTGCAGCGCACTGCAGTTTAACAAGATTACAGTCTGAACTAAAGTGAATCGAGAATTTTTATGTCATTAATCAAATATGGACTGATGTCTGGTTCCAGTGGCTGATTTATAAGGTCAGGGATAATAGAGGATACCAAAGTATTTTCATTTATGTATTCTACACTGTAAAAACTGGTAACCTTCAACCTATTTCTACCTGATTTAACCATATAAATAATTAATGGTGTTGCTGGTATAAACTGATTTACATAGGCCGATTCAGTGATGCTAAATAATATTTTTTACTTATATAAAATGAGTTGATTTTTATTTTTTTTCAGTGTAGAAACATTAGTCAAAAACATAAAAAAATGCAAAAATTAACCAGAATAGTTACAGTATTTAGTAAGAATCTAAATTCCCAGTCTAAAGTTATATTTACATAAAACTGTAACTTAGACACTGAGAGATTTATGCATTCATGTAATTATTAAAATGAAAGAACGTTATATGTTATTTTTTTCATTGGATTAAAAAGAATATTGAAAAGATTATTGAAAAGTTTAAGGTGCCATGTAAGCAAAATTTCCGCATTGCTGAATTTATATCTGCACTGTTTAGATTGAAAAACCTTACAGATAATTGTGCCATCTGGAGATTTGCAATTATGTTTAATATTAGGCTTGCCAAGTGTAAAAGTGCAATATAACAGAGTGGATTACATTAAGGTGTGAATGTATTTCATTCTGCCATGAAATCAGTTTTGGTTTTCATTAGGGCTTAATTTCCGCAGGTCACTAACGAAAGCAATATCACAAGTGTATTGCACATACCACAGTTTCTCTGTAATGATTTCATTTGAGTGTCTCACAGATTTCTTTAATTAGATTTTCACCATATATTATTTTTTAGAGAGATAAGACCAAATAGGACACGTTGAAGAATTAAAACATAAAAAGGGAAAATTCCATTATGCTCTATAAGGTTATCAGTTGTTATAGTGTGTATGAGGAATTCAAGCACATCTGTTCTTCCAGGTCTTTGCATCCTGTGTCTGTATGTGACTGATAAGAGATGCCTGTGGAAACTACATTAAAGATCCTCTCACTCCAGATCCAGGATTATTACATCACATCTCACTCATACATGTACTTCAAAGAATGAGACCTTGTGATGTTCATGACCCCTCTTCCTCACTCAGTCCTATAAAACCACCTATTAATGGGGTAATAAAGCATCACATTTTTTTTTTTTAAATCTAACACTAACAACAACAACAAAGACATAAATTCAAACTGTTTTGTTATTGTTGTTTTTTCTGCCAAAAAAATAAATAAATAAATAAAATTAATTGTCAGATAAATTGCACAACTCGCAATTCTTCTGTGGTGGAAATGAGCTTTCTTTGTTTATACTCATGCGAGCTGCATTTATTTAAACAAAATATGATAAAAAACAGTAACATTGTGATATATTATTACAATTAATAAGAAAAGTATTGGAATATATTTTAAATTGTAATTAATTTCTGTGATGATAAGCTGAATTTTCAGAATCAGCATCACATGATACTTCAGAAATATATATATATATATATATATGCACGTGTGATTGTGTGTGTGTGTGTGTGTGTGTGTGTGTGTGTGTGTGTGTGTGTGTGTGTGTGTGTGTGTGTGTGTGTTTATTTGTACATATACATTCACATATTTCTCTCTAGTCTTATATGAACTCTTCAACACACATAATTCTGTTATGGTGTAACTTGGTAATATTCTTACACTCCCATTGCTATTTTTCCTTAAATATCTTTAGCTCCCAAGCAATCCATTTTCATATGCTCTGAAAGCATTTCATTTAGCAACAGTGGAACAGTATGAAAAAACTAGAGAGAGAGAGAGAAAAAAGAAAACATTACAATAAGAAGACAAATGATATATAGAGCTCAGACGAGCAGAAAAACACAGCTCTGTAGGGCCTCCGGAACCACACGGCTACAGATTCCCCACTGACAGCTGTGATGTGGAGAGTACTGAAAGACTGTGACAGTGATGAAGAGGATGAGGTTTTGTTCTGATGAAGAGCAGAAGGTTTCTCCTGAGCTGTGAGGTGTAGGCCTTTTGTCAGTCGGTCTCAGGCTGAGCTGGACTCTGGAGTTTCGCTCCTGTGTTGGAGCAGGAAAAGGCAGCGGGTCTGTGAGAAGATGAATAGCCGTCTCCCTTGTGGGTCTCCATTTCTTTCTTAATGATCCCCAGCTGTATCCGCACACCGGTGTCCAGACATAGACATGCTTGTCGTTGACAAATTGTGAAATGATCAAGAAAACACTGGCAGGGATTTAACCCCTTTGTCTGACTGTGACCTCTTGAGTTCTGCAGTGAAACCTGGGGAAACGCGTCTTATAAAATACTGAGATTGATTCCTTACTTACAGACACCTGGAGCCGGGAGTCCTCTCTTCCCCTGAGATAGTTTACACTCTGTCTCAAGACCTGATGAGCTGTTCATAGTGCACAGTTATACAAACAGTAAGCTATTCTCCTAGAAAAAGGAAGTCGTGCTTTAACTGAACGTTCTGTGTTCAATACAAGTTAACAAACAAGTAGCAGTGCTATTAACCACATGAAAATCAACCTTTTTAACCCTTTCATCAAAATGTAATTACATGTTTTTTTTTTTTTTTTTTTGCTATTGGGTAATGTAAAAACACAAAATAGCTACTTGGTTGTTGTTTTAGCAAACCTCTTGTCCTTAGTCAGGGTTGTGCCATGTTAAATTTTTGACAGGAATAAAAACAAGGCTGTGAGTGATAAAAATAAGAGTACAGTATTTTCACTGGATTGTTGTTTTATAACATACCGATTGTACAGCTGATGAAGAATCTTTCCAAAAGACCTTCAGTAGACAAAAAAAAATGTTTTTAAAGTTGTGGAACACTTGAGTACGTGATCTGGGATCTGTAAACAGGTGTGTGCCATTGTAAAGACTGTAAGTCTATCTCTCACAGTCTCATTTCCTTCCACACTAAATTCAGTATACAGTAGCATCTAAACCAGGGATCTCCAACCCTGCTCCTGGAGAGCTACCGTCCTACAGACTTCAGTTCCAACCCTGCTCCAACACACCTGTCTGTAATTATCAAGTAGCCCTGAACACCGTGATTAGCTGCTTCAGGTGTGTTTGATTGGTGTTGGAGCTGAAATCTGCAGGACAGTAGCTCTCCAGGAGCAGGGTTGGAGACCCCTGATCTAAACTCTATAAAGTCTATGAGATTTGTCTCCAATACTTGATGTAAAATAAAAATAAAGTATCAAGTAATAAAATCAGGTCCCACCTCAAGACGTGCTGATTATCAGTATCATTTAAATACTAGTATTTATGAATATTTTTAATTAGCTTTTATCTTCATATGTTAAATTTTCATTTTCGATTCAGTTATTTTATGTTTGTTTGTTTTTTTGTCATTTTTATTAGTTTTTAATATATAATTCCATTTAGCTTTTGTTTATTTTTATTTTAGTCATCGTTTTTAAATGTAAGTTTTAATCTCATCTTCAATTATTAAATACGACTACCACGACTGCTACTACTCAATAAACAAAACAAAACAGGATGCAATGGCAAGAATAACAATTTAAGAATTGGTTTCATTCACTTGAATTCACTGAATGCAATTGGACGCACCACGCAGGAGGTTCAGTTGGAATTCATTCATTCATTTGTTTGTTCGTTCATTTTGTCAATAGCTGCATTTACATGGACCCTACTAATCTGATCGTAATAGGACTAGAAGCACAATCAGAATAAAAAAAGTCACGTGTAAACAGGTCAATCAGATTGAATTAGCCAGATCCGACTAAAAATTCGATCGGATTGTAAGGGGTGGTTTATTCCTTTTGTAATCCGAGCGAGAGGACATGTAAACACTTGATCGGATTGAAAACCGAAACTGGAAAGTACTGCGCATGCGCGGTGACGTAGAAATAGCGTAATGACGTATGACTCGCGGAACGAGGTGTTCTTCCAGACGAATAAAGTGTCATAAATAAGTGTCCTGTCATTATAAAACTCCCCATTCACTCAAAGTATGTGAAGTGGAACAGGACCACATCCCACCAGTCCTTGTTTAAGACTCTCATCAACAGATGACATTATGTAACGTTAAGCAGCAAAACAGTCCATGTGCTGGTTGTCACCTAATTAGGACCCAAAGTAGATAAATATCATGTGTGCTTTTTAAAACAGTATGCGACAGCTGCGGGACACTCTGTAGCAGTTTGCACATGTCAAAAGAGTAAATCCGATCAGAAGCTTGTGACATATAAACACGCATATCAACCCGATCACTTTATTTAGCGTTCATGTAAACACTACGTTCGGATTCTTCAATCAGAATGAATCCATTCCGATGGAAGCAAAAAGTGTCCATGTAAATGCACCTAATTAAACAAGGTGTGGTTGTTGGAGCCATTGTCAATGTAAATGTATTTCGGGCTGTCACCAGGTGGGGGCAGTAGGTGCACAGAGTGTTTTTAAACCGGTGTTTTACACGTAGAGGGAGGTAGGCTTGGGGGGGGAACGCATACAGTTTTTTTACCACACACAAGTTAGATGTTCACTGTCTCTCAAGTATGTTTAATGTTTGCATTTGGTGAATAAAGAAACAGAAAAGTAGACATGGACTACAAGACTGTTGATGTGCGTAAAAAGTGCGTTGTATAACCAAGCCATCGGCAGCTATAGGAGCTGCTGTAGCATTAGTAAAATCTGGGTTCCCGTTGGATCGTGAAGATGTGTTGAATGGATTATACGTGGAGCGCTATTGGAAGTGGTTTCCGTATCAACTCCAAACAAAGGACGGTGAATGAGGATTAAAGGGATCCTGCTCGCTGTAAGTTTGCAACGTGGACATAGGACGGAAACCAAGGAAGGCCGGTGGGTGCTGTTTACTTTGTTTAAAGGCTCCATATAACGGAATTGGAAGTTTGAATTGAACAGAGTCATGCTGCGCTGATATTACGTGCTGGTTGTGTTGTTGGTCATGGATGGAAAGGAGAAATTAGACTCTGAGATGGCTACTGGTGTTGATGGTGGAGATGTTGTTATGAAAAAGGTTGCAAATGATGATTGTGCTGTTGATGAAAATGAGTCGCAAAAAAGAATGAGAAAAATGACCGCTAAGGGGGTTTCTCTGCTATTTGAAAATTTGCAAAGGACTAGAAAGCAGAAGTTGAATCAAGTAAACAAAATCAAACAAAAGGTGAATGATCTGTTTTCTCTCAAGATCACACGTCAAACTGTAACAGATGTTGAAACCCAAATTAACAAGTTTGATAAATATTGCAAAGAGGCCGAAGAACTGCATAATTCAATCGTTGAAATGCCGATACCTCAGGATGAGTATGATAAGCAAAACAAATGGTTCCGTGCTAAAATGACTGAAAACCAGGAATTTTATAAAGATGTCAAAGAAAGGTTGGCTGATACTGGAAAATCTTGGAATGTGGATAAAACTTACGATGCTTCATCTATAACAAACAGTGAAATAGGACCTGATGACAGTATTTCAAATGTGTCCACAAAACGATCTCATCATAGCAAAGCATCAAAGGGTTATTGTATTGTGGATGGATATTGTGATTGGCAGAAAAAGCTGCATTATTACAACATGCTGCTGCTATGGAGAGGAGACATGTTTTGGAGGAAGAGGAAAAGAGACTTTGCATGCAAAGTGAAAGACTCAAAAAACAAAAGGAACAACTCATGATGAATGCAAAAATAGCAGCCAACGATGCAAAGTTGTCAGTTTTTTTCAGAGAGGGTATATTGCAATGTGATGATAAACTTGCAGTATATGGATGAGATTAATGTTTCATCGAATCTTAAGAACATCATGTTGAAACTGCCTTACCGACTCAGGGAAAAATGGAGAGCCATAGCCTGTGAGTTACAAGAATGCAATGGTTGTAGGATTAAGATTACAGATATGGTGGACTTCATTGAACATCAGGTTAAGGTTCTCACAGATCCTCTCTTTGGAGATATTAAAGATATACAACCACCCATATTACATAAAATCAAATCTGCTCCTCCTTACAGTGGTAAAGGGCAGCGTTCAGCTACAGTGGCTATAGTAAACACTGTTGAAGGTTTTCAGCCTCAAGTCCATTCATCACAGCACAGCTCTCCATCTTGTTGCTATGCATGCAAAGAAAACCATGTTTTGGAAAAATGCCCTTTGATTCAGAAGATGACTCAGTCAAAAGATTGACTTTTTAAAGAATCATGGTTTTTGCTTTGCTTGTTTGAAAATTGGACACCTTAGTAAAGATTGCACAAGTCGACGGACTTGTTGTGTCTGTGGTCAGAAACATCCTACTATACTGCATATCTCAGCTAAGAGTAAACCCTTTGAAGAAAAGCTAGTGAGTAATGCTCTTGTTACTCTGCAGACCTATGCTCATACTGGGGCCGGAGAACAAGACTGTTCATTGTCTATTGTGCCAGTTAAGGTGAAGTCTAGGCTTGGAGACTTTACCGTAACAACATATGCCTTCTTGGATCCAGGGAGTACAGCCATTTTTTGTACCAAAGGGCTTATGCGGAAGCTGAAGATGAATGGGACAAAGAAGTGCATATTGCTGCGAACAATGGGACACGAAAATGTGGTAAATACATCTGTGCTCACTGGATTAGAGGTATCAGGAATGTCTGAGGATAAATTCTTGGATTTGCCAGAAGTCTTTACTCAGAAGACAATACCTGTAAACAAAAGCAATGTAGTTGATCAAAAGGATCTAAGAAAATGGAAATATTTGGATGTTGTCAATATTCCCAAACTGGATGCTGAAGTTGAATTGTTAATTGGTACAAATGCTCCAAAGCTCTTGGAACCATGGGAGATCATTAATAGTGAAGGTCAAGGACCCTTTGCCGTTAAGACCCTATTGGGGTGGGTCATAAACGGTCTTGAAAAAGAAGCTGATGATGGAAGGAAGACTGTCTTTCAATCAGTTACTTCTAATAGGATCTCGGTTGCCAAGATAGAAGAATTACTGGTTGCACAGTACAATCACGATTTCAATGAGAAATCTTCAGAAGATGACTTCAAACCGTCTAGAGAGGATCAACGTTTATGGAGATAATGGATCAGTCAGTTACCACTAAAAATGGTCATTACTGTATTGACATGCCATTTAGGAAGCATGATGTTATCATGCCTAATAATAGGTGCCTTGTGGAACAGCGTTTAATGAGCTTGAAAAGAAAGTTCACTAAACACCAGGAGTTTCAAGAACAATACTCAGCCTTCGTCACTGATGTTATCAACAAGGGGTATGCCGAAGCAATACCACAAGATCAGTTACAGCGGGATGATGGAAAGGCGTGGTATATCCCACATCAAGGGGTATACCATCCTAAAAAAAAGAAGATTAGAGTTGTGTTTGACTGTAGTGCAGTCTTTAAAGGAATGTCCTTGAATTCACAATTACTGCAAGGCCCAAATCTCACCAACACATTGTTGGGGGTTTTGACCAGGTTCAGGCAAGATCATGTGACTTTGATGGCAGACATTGAGGCTATGTTCCATCAAGTAAAGGTGTCACAGAGGAATGTGGATTTTCTTTGTTTTCTGTGGTGGCCAAATGGTGACATTACGCAAACCTTTAAAGAGTATAGAATGAAAGTTCATTTGTTTGGGGCAATTTCATCACCAAGCTGTAGCAATTATGCTTTGAGAAAACTTGCGGAGGATTACAAAGATTGCTTTCCAAACAGAGCCTTGAATACCATCTTGCATAACTTCTATGTAGATGACTGTTTAACATCTGTTCACACTGAAGAGGAGGCACTTCACATGGTTAAAGATTTAACTGCAGTTTGTTCTAAAGGAGGATTCCAGTTATCCAAATGGTTGAGTAATAGTCGTAAGGTACTAGCAAGTATTCCAGAAGAACATCTGTCAAAATCAACAAAAGATCTCAACCTTGATAAAGACAACTTTCCTGTGAAAAGAGCGCTTGGGTTACACTGGTGTGTGGAATCTGATGCATTCATGTTCAAGATTGCCGTAAGTGAAAGACCACACACAAGACGAGGCATTTTGTCTGTTGTCAGTTCTATTTACGATCCTTTGGGATTTCTTTCACCATTAATACTGCCTTCTAAGTTACTATTACAGGAACTATGTAAAAAGAAACATTGGATGGGGTGATGAAATGCCACAGATTTTGGCATGTCAGTGGTCAAAGTGGCTGCAAGATCTCAAAAGGGTAGTTATGGTGAAAGTAGACAGATGCATCATGCCAAAGGATTTTGGAAAGATCAAGATGGCTCAATTGCATTACTTTTCAGATGCAAGTGAGTGTGGTTATGGAACCGTTTCTTACTTGCGTCTGGAAAATGGAAACAAAAGGGTAAGACTTTACTTTATGCTTGGAAAATCCAGAGTCATTCCTTTAAAACAGATAACAATACCCAGACTTGAACTTGCAGCTGCTGTTTTGGCAGTCAGAGTTGACAAGATGCTCAAGAAGGAACTTCAAATGAATTTGGACAAGTCAATGTTTTGGACAGACAGTCAACCTGTCTTGAAGTACATTGCCAATGATGCAAAGAGGTTCCATACGTTTGTGGCAAACAGAGTGGCAGTCATCCAACAGACATTGTACAATGGAGACATGTTGGAACAAAATTGAATCCTGCTGATGATGCCTCTAGAGGCATGTCCGTTGAAAATTTCTTGAAAGCCAATAGATGGATACAGGGTCCAGATTTCCTGTTGGAAGCCTTAGAAGAATGGCCACAGTCCTAATGTGACCAGATCTTGAAGGATGATCCAGAGGTTAAAAAGGACACAGTAGTAATGGCTGCCATTTCCAAAGGTCTCGACACTGCTACTAATCAACTTTTGAACTATTTTTCTGATTGGAAAAAATTGAAAATTGCAGTAGCATGGATTCTAAAGTTCAAGGGTGTGCTCTGGAAGCTCAAGCAACACAGGACACACATTCAGTCCTCTGTTACTTCTGGAACGAGTAATTTTGCATTAGAACAGGACAGAGTTGAAGAGGAAATTAAAAAGTTCCGAACTGGATTCCGTTGTCAAGGTCTTACACCAAATGATCTTTCTCAGGCAGAATTATTGGATTTTCTCAACGTGGTTCATTCAAACAGGAAATTTCTTCTCTGCAAAGTGGAACATCTGGAGTTAAAAGGAGTAGTAACATATACAAGCTTGATCCAGTATTGATTGATGGTTTACTTAGAGTGGGTGGAAGACTTAGTAGATCAGCAATGCCTGAGGAGATTAAATGTCCGGTTATCCTGCCAAAGGAACATCATATATCCAAACTTATTATGCAGCATGTTCATAAACAACTAGGCCATGCAGGGAGAAACCACATGCTGTCAACATTGCGGAAAAGGTACTGGATTATTAAAGCAAACCTCTGCTTGTAGAAAAGTAATCTCTGAGTGTGTCGTATGTCGACGTTTTCAAGGCAAATTTGGAGAACAGAAAATGTCCGACTTACCAATGGAAAGGATTGTGCCAGATTTGGCTCCTTTTACTAATACTGGTGTGGACTACTTTGGACCTATTGATGTGAAAAGAGGTCGCAGTGTTGTGAAAAGATATGAGGTTCTGTTCACATGTATGACTAGTCGAGCAGTACACCTTGAAGAAGCCTACTCTCTGGATACAAATTCCTGTATAAATTGCATTCGTCGTTTCATGTGTCGTCGTTGGGCAAGTAGTGCATTTAAGATCCGATAATGAAACAAATTTTATTGGAGCAGAGAGGGACCTTAGGGAAGCTTTGAAGTTATTGGATCATGATGAAATTCAGCGTACCTTTCTATCAGAAGGCATAAAATGGACCTTTAATCCTCCTGCAGGATCCCATCATGGAGGTGTGTGGGAAGGGCTCATTCGCCTTGTAAAGAAAGTTTTGTACTCCACTCTTCGACAACAATGCTTGGATGATGAGAGCTTTCACACTATTCTTTGTGAAGCTGAAGTCATTCTTAATGACCGACCTATCACAAAGCTTTCAGATGATCCAAACGATTTGGAAGCTCTCATGCCCAACCATGTCCTACAATTAAGATCAAAACCACTTCTTCCTCCAGGACTTTTTCAAGAAAGTGACTTGTATATCAGACGTAGATGGCGGCAAGTCCAATATCTGTCTGATCTGTTCTGGAAAAGGTGGATAAGGGAGTATCTTCCTTTGCTTCAGGAACGTCAAAAATGGATGAAACCACGTAGAAACTTTGTTGTCGGTGATATAGTAATCATCATGGATCCAACTGCTCCACGTGGCTCATGGTCATTAGGCAAAATCATCCAGACATATCCTGACAAAAAAGGATTTATTCACTCTGTACAGTTGAAGACAAAAAACAGGACTACTGGATAGACCGGTTTCTAAGCTCTGCTTGCTGCTTGAAGATATAAAGGACTGATCTTCAACAAGAAATACACACACGCCTTTTTTGTTTTTTGGCTCCTTTTATAATTTAAGAAATAATTGTAGTTACACCAACAATTATGGTGTGTTGGAGCCATTGTCAATGTAAATGTATTTCGGGCTGTCACCAGGTGGGGGCAGTAGGTGCACAGAGTGTTTTTAAACCGGTGTTTTACACGTAGAGGGAGGTAGGCTTGGGAACGCATACAGTTTTTACCACACACAAGTTAGATGTTCACTGTCTCTCAAGTATGTTTAATGTTTGCATTTGGTGAATAAAGAAACAGAAAAGTAGACATGGACTACAAGATTGCTGATGTGTGTAAAAAGTGCGTTGTATAACCAAGCCGTCGGCAGCTATAGGAGCTGCTGTAACAGTGGTGGTGTAAACAAAATCCACCCTTTCCGTGCCCATATCGGGATGAAAACAATTTAGCGGAAATTATAAAAAGGAATAATTGATTGGAAAGGGGGGGAGGGGTAAAAACAGACTCCAAGAGGCAGTTGAACAAGCCACACAAAGGATGCAAGCCTCACCTGAGGAGTTGATCGGCAGGAGTAAGACCCACGCTGTATGTTGGTCGGGGTGAGTGTGAAGATTGTAGATCCACCGGCTGTAGAGAGTGTTACGAACTGCTGAAGGAACTCCCAAGATCGCCATTCCATTGGGTTTTGCTACTCCGGAGAAAACACTGCCTTCCAAAGAACTTTTCCCTACCAGTCATGGTCAGCGGTATTTTTACACACACTCACACACAAACACACCTACTCGCCTGCACTTCAACCACACATTCGCAATTCACTCTAAGTGAACAACACGTATTACTGACCTTGATTTCATTTCCCTTTTGGTTTAAATATGACTCTTGTTGGTTTAGAGTATAGAATTAACTAATCCTGTTTTTTCCCCCTTTTTTATGAACCGCTGATGAGTGTTTTATTTAGGAGAGAATGCCTCTGATCTGCTTATCTTGTTTACTTTATTCATGTGTAGGGAAAATGCCCCCAAAGGGGGCTACTCCATTCATTTAGTTATGCTTGTATGAAAACCTTGTCGTTTGCAATTGTCATTTCGGGTTTTTTTTTTTGTTTGTTTGTTTTTTTCCCCTGTGTTTATATGGGGCTTTGATTTGCTTACAAAATTGTATGAAGAAAAAGAATGAATTATTTCAAACTGCAGACTGTTGTTTTTCTTCCATCATATAATGAGCAAGCAATCCATTTATTTATTTTTTTCTGTAACTGTGGTTTAAAATCTCCCTGCGCTATCACGATATTTTGAAATTTATTTGGTGACAGGCCAAAATCCTGTCTGGCACCTGAACTATAAAATAGATACTTTTTCCAAATTGTCTCTAGAGCACACCACCATAATATGAAGTGGGCTTAGAACAGGGACTTGAACCTGAACATTTGACATGAACTTGAACATTTATGACTTAACCTGAACTTTAATATTTATCAGAGGAACTTGAACATTTATCACATGAATTTGAAAAGTTTACTCCATTTAAACTTGAACCTTGTGGATGCTTCTAATTACGGAGTACTTGATGTTGCATTTTGCATGTGCTGTGTGGAAAAAAAATTGTCAAAAGTGGTGAAAATTGTACTCTTGTCCATTGTACTTTTTTTTATTGTATAACCCCAACCCCCTAAAAAAAAAGACACCATCATTCCACATCAATCATCTCATTTACTGATTATTCACACAACATTCCCAAACAAAACCATGGCCACTATCCCTCCTTCACTGTCGACCTCTGTGGTAATTTAACCACCCCCAGACATAGCAACTCCAGTCTGGCCAACTGTGCAACCAAGACCCGTTCCTCCACCTCTGTTTCCAACCTTTCCCTTCACCCCAACTCAGTTCAGCTGTCCTCATTCCAGGTTTCAGGTGCACTTTGACTCCACCCCTCCAGGTGGAACTGCTTCATTTCAGCCAGAACCTATGCAACTTTGCACATCCACTGAAACTACACCATCTTCATCAGTGTCACAGCATCGTCTGCCTGGTTACCTTCCAACTCCTGGAAAGGAAATTCAACATTTGACTGCTCAAGTTCAAGGTAACTGGGACAATCTGTTGGACTTCATGAAACATCAGGAGAAATCTATGAATGAACTAACCCAGGAGAAAAAAACGGCTACATCCCATCATGAAAAGCGACTTGTAGACCTGACTTCTAAATTAGAGGCTAACAAACAACAAATTCTCACCACGTTAACTGCAACAAAGGCGGATTCTGCAGATTCAGATCAATTAGTCAAGGCCATGAAAGATGTCATAGCTACACAAAATAACCTTCAAATAGATCATGAGCAGCTCTCCACTGAATGTAGTCATTGCATCACTCAGTTTGATAAGCTAACCACTCAACTAAAAGAACTTCAAACAGACATAGATAAAGTGATAAAGTAAGATGGAGAGATGGATGATTGGCTGGTTAAAGGGGTAAAGGGGTACTACCGTTTTACAGTTTCAAAATCACCCATCACCACTAGAAAATGTCCCAGAGTGTCCTCCTATTCCTGCATGAAAAAGTGACCATTTAAAAAAAAGTGACCACCCCTGCAGTATTTAACATGATGTCAGGACTTTTTAGCATTGCATCCTCTGGCAGAGAGTGACCTGCTGGCAACCTTCCGCAGCATACTTCACGGCACAGGATGGAGTGTTGGGATGTTGGTTGGTTTTTTGTTATTAAATGGAGTGATTTTGTGAGTTTGAGACTGCTTTTTTGTCAGCTTTCCTTTCCAAAGATTATGAAGACTAGCTGACTGAGAGAGTACGTACTCGAGGAAAAGAAACCATAAGAGACTTTGCTTTCACATATAGAGCACTCTGCAAAAAATGGAAGCCCACTTTAGCAGAAAACAAAATAGTTAAAATGTTTCTTAAAAACATCTTTGCTTTAATATTTAGATGAGTGTGGAACAGTGGAAGAGCTTGTAAAGCTAGAACACCAACTGGAGAAAGACCATGAGCTGTAGTTGCAATATGAAAGGTGCATGGACCAAAAACTACAATCTGAAGTGTCACAAAAAACCACCAGTAACAAGCAACCTGAAAAACCACAAATTCAATGTTGGAGATGTAAAGAAAGGAAACCTCTTGGTCACTTGGCCCACTGTACCTAGCAAATGGTGAAGCAGAAGTCCCATTAGGATGGGTTCAATTGCAAATCAATATGCCTGACCGAACTCTTACTGATGTCCCTCACAGCATACCTAGTCCTTCAGGCCAACAACCAGAGCAGCCTCCAAGGACACTCAACCCATCCCTCTCACTATTACGTAAGTGAAGCACATCTATCTCCCCTTGACAAACAAGTGTTAAAGTCCATCTGAGAAGCAAACACTCAAGTGTGTGTTTTACAACATGGACGTACTGATGTTCTGAAACACTGTATTTATACCAACCACCAGGTCCCTATCAAACAGCATCCTTACCACGTCACCTGCCAAGCAGTTTGTTGTGAAAGAGTAGCTTGAAGAAATGGTGAAAGCAGGAATTGTGGAACCATCACACTCTGGCTGGGCACTGCCTGTTGTGTTGGTCCCTAAAAAAGATGGCAGCTTTAAATTGTGCTGATTACGAAAGCTAAATGCAGTAACAGAGAATGATGCTTACCCAATTCCAAACATAACTGAGATACTCAAATCACTCTCAGGTACAGCAATCTTCACTACTATCGACCTAAACAGTGGTTACTGGCAGGTAGCCATGGAACCCTAAAGCAAGCCTAAAACTGCATTCATCACACCTTCAGGATTCTACCACTTTAATGTAATGCCTTTCGGTCTGAAAAATGCCCCAGCCACATTCCAGAGGCTAATGGAGATTGTACTGGGAGAGTTGAGAGGGAAAATATGCGTTGTATACACTGATATCATATCATCTATTCACCATCAGTGGCTCAGCACTTCAACAATCTCCAATCTGTCCTTCTTAAGCTACAGGAGGCTGGACTGACAATCAACCTGTAAAAGAGCAAGTTTTGCCTTAAAGAGATTACATTCCTGGGTCATGTTGTTAGCATCAACAGCAGACTCAAGCAAGGTTGAGGCCATCAGATCTTACCCTGTGCCACGAAACAAAGAGGTCCAGAGCTTCCTGGGACTAGCTGGTTGGTACCACCGGTTTGCTGTGAGGTGAAGAGATTAGTTGGAGAGCTTCCTGGGACTAGCTGGTAAAAAAAAGGGCATTAGTTTCACTGGACATCACAATGCCAAGAAGCCTTTGAACAATTAAAGACTCACCTTACTTCACCGCTTCATTCTTTTTTTTCTGAGGTAATCCAAATCTTATTCCTCTCAGCAAGTTATCTTGGGGTGAATAATGTAACGATAGTTAAACAAAAAAAAAAAAAAAAAAAAAAAAAAAAAACAGTCTCACTGCTTTGTTTGCTGTCATGTGGGCATTTATATGCCATAAGCTTCACATAGACGATTATGATATCAATAGCGTGTTCAGCACGTGATCGCATTAGATGTAATGAAGGGATACGTGAAAGACTGGACATCGCATTGTTTTCATATCGATTACTTTAATCACAGAATATTGGTTTTTGATAAGACTTGCTTAGTTTAAAAGTGGACATGTCAAGCTTTCTAGATACAGGTCATGTCTCTGGGTATTTGTTGAGTTAGTTCATTTTAATGACATTCCGAAATTAAGATCACAACACCAAGGCAGCAGACAATGCACTTTTATTTTATAAATGCACAAAGTTGTGTACAAAAAAAAAAAAAAAAAACCTTTACGGATTAGACTGATGTATTGCTCTTATCTGTACAATCAAAACTGAAAGTGCAATTTAACTTATTTTCAGGGTTATCAGGAGAAGAAGAAAAAAAAAAAAAAAAAAAAAAAAAAAAAAAAATTAATCCACGTTGATCGACTCTAGGGTTAAAACGATTTCTGACTGGAGTAATAGCTTCAGCCAATTCAGCATTGCTAAAAATAGTTTAAACAGTTATTTAAAAAAAAAAAAAAAAAAAAAAAAAAAAAAAAAAAAAAAAAAAAAACACACAACCCACACAAATGATACCAAAACACTGACTCTTCAATCAAGCAATTATTTTTATTTGAGGTGGTAGTGGGGGAGAGACAGAAAATCTTTCTAATCTGTTTGAGCAAACAGGGAAAACATGCCATATGTATAAAGCACAGAATTTAAAAGATCTCCAGAAAGTATTATGCAAAACTCCCATGACCATTTCCCTGACCACATCATTGACCTTTGTCACATCGCCGACGACCACATCCCTGACCGCTTCCCTGACCATAACCACTTCCCTGGCCCTGTCCCATGATTCTTCCCTGGCCCTGTCCCATTCCCATTCCAGCTCCGCTTTCCCTGGCCCTTCCCTGTCCCATTCCCCATTCCAGCTCCGCTTCCCATTCCCGCGCCGCTTCCCTGGCCCTGTCCCATTCCCTATTCCAGCACCGCTTCCCATTCCAGCGCCGCTTCCCTGTCCACTTCCCTGTCCCATTCCCATTCCAGCTCCGCTTCCCATTCCCGCGCCGCTTCCCTGGCCCTGTCCCATTCCCATTCCAGCGCCGCTTCCCTGGCCCTGTCCCATTCCCATTCCAGCGCCGCTTCCCTGGCCCTGTCCCAGTCCCATTCCCATTCCCATTCCGCTTCCCTGGCCCTGTCCCATTCCCATTCCAGCTCCGCTTCCCTGGCCCTGTCCCATTCCAGCGCCGCTTCCCTGGCCCTGTCCCATTCCAGCGCCGCTTCCCTGGCCCTGTCCCATTCCAGCTCCGCTTCCCATTCCAGCGCCGCTTCCCTTCCAGCTTTCCAGCGCCGCTTCCCATTCCAGCTCCGCTTCCCTGGCCCTGTCCCATTCCCACGCCGCTTCCCTGGCCCTTTCCCATTCCAGCGCCGCTTCCCTGACCCTGTCCCATTCCAGTTCCGCTTCCCTGGCCCTGTCCCATTCCAGCGCCGCTTCCCTGGCCCTGTCCCATTCCAGCGCCGCTTCCCTGGCCCTGTCCCATTCCAGCGCCGCTTCCCTGGCCCTGTCCCATTCCCATTCCAGCTCCGCTTCCCATTCCAGCGCCGCTTCCCTGACCCTGTCCCATTCCAGCGCCGCTTCCCTGGCCCTGTCCCATTCCCATTCCAGCTCCGCTTCCCTGGCCCTGTCCCATTCCCATTCCAGCTCCGCTTCCCTGGCCCTGTCCCATTCCCATTCCAGCGCCGCTTCCCTGGCCCTGTCCCATTCCCATTCCAGCTCCGCTTCCCTGGCCCATTCCCATTCCAGCTCCGCTTCCCTGGCCCATTCCCATTCCAGCTCCGCTTCCCTGGCCCATTCCCATTCCAGCGCCACTTCCCTGGCCCTGTCCCATTCCAGCTCCGCTTCCCATTCCCGCGCCGCTTCCCTGACCCTGTCCCATTCCAGCGCCGCTTCCCATTCCAGCTCCGCTTCCCTGTCCCTGGCCCATTCCCATTCCAGCTCCGCTTCCCTGGCCCATTCCCATTCCTGCGCCACTTCCCTGGCCCTGTCCCATTCCCATTCCAGCGCCGCTTCCCTGGCCCTGTCCCATTCCCATTCCTGGCTGTCCATTTCCCCATTTCCCGGCTTCCAGCTCCCGCTTCCCTGGCCCTGTCCCATTCCCATTCCAGCTCCGCTTCCCTGGCCCTGTCCCTTTCCCATTCCTGCTCCGCTTCCCTGGCCCTGTCCCTTTCCCATTCCAGCTCCGCTTCCCTGGCCCTGTCCCATTCCCATTCCAGCTCCGCTTCCCTGGCCCTGTCCCATTCCCATTCCAGCTCCGCTTCCCTGGCCCTGTCCCTGTCCCATTCCAGCTCCGCTTCCCTGGCCCTGTCCCTGTCCCATTCCAGCTCCGCTTCCCTGGCCCTGTCCCATTCCCATTCCCGCGCCGCTTCCCTGGCCCTGTCCCATTCCCATTCCAGCTCCGCTTCCCTGGCCCTGTCCCATTCCCATTCCAGCTCCGCTTCCCATTCCCACGCCGCTTCCCTGGCCCTGTCCCATTCCCATTCCAGCGCCACTTCCCTTTCCCCCCCCGCCGCTTCCCTGGCCCATTCCCATTCCAGCTCCGCTTCCCTGGCCCATTCCCATTCCTGCGCCACTTCCCTGGCCCTGTCCCATTCCCATTCCCGCGCCGCTTCCCTTTCCCCTCTCCCATTCCCATTCCAGCGCCGCTTCCCATTCCAGCGCCGCTTCCCTGACTACCTCACCTCCCATTTCCCTGGCCCATTCCAGCGCCGCTTCCCTGGCCCTGTCCCATTCCAGCTCCCCTTCCCTGGCCCTGTCCCATTCCAGCTCCCCTTCCCTGTCCCTGTCCCATTCCAGCTCCGCTTCCCTGGCCCTGTCCCTTTCCAGCTCCCCTTCCCTGTCCCTGTCCCATTCCAGCTCCGCTTCCCTGGCCCTGTCCCTTTCCAGCTCCGCTTCCCTGGCCCTGTCCCATTCCAGCTCCCCTTCCCTGGCCCTGTCCCATTCCAGCGCCGCTTCCCTGGCCCTGTCCCCTTCCCGCGCCGCTTCCCTGGCCCTGTCCCCTTCCCGCGCCGCTTCCCTGGCCCTGTCCCATTCCAGCGCCGCTTCCCCCTGTCCGCCCTGTCCCATTCCAGCTCCGCTTCCCATTCCAGCGCCGCCTTCCCTGTCCCATTCCAGCTCCGCTTCCCATTCCAGCGCCGCTTCCCTGACCCTGTCCCATTCCAGCGCCGCTTCCCTGGCCCTGTCCCATTCCAGCTCCGTCCCTGGCCTCCCTGTCCACTTCCCATTCCAGCACCGCTTCCCTGTCCACTTCCCATTCCAGCACCGCTTCCCTGTCCACTTCCCTGGCCCTGTCCACGTCCTATTCCAGCACCGCTTCCCTGGCCCTGTCCACGTCCCATTCCAGCGCCGCTTCCCTGTCCGCTTCCCTGGCCCCCGTCCCATTCCAGCTCCGCTTCCCATTCCAGCGCCGCTTCCCTGTCCACTTCCCATTCCAGCGCCGCTTCCCTGTCCGCTTCCCTGGCCCTGTCCACGTCCCATTCCAGCACCGCTTCCCTGTCCACGTCCCATTCCAGCACCGCTTCCCTGTCCACTTCCCTGGCCCTGTCCACTTCCCATTCCAGCGCCGCTTCCCTGTCCTGTTCACTTTCCTTGGCCTCTTCCGTGTGCTTTTCATTCCAGCGCCGCTTCCCTGTCCACTTCCCATTCCAGCACCGCTTCCCACGTCCTATTCCAGCACCGCTTCCCTGGCCCTGTCCGCTTCCCATTCCAGCGCCGCTTCCCTGTCCACTTCCCTGGCCCTGTCCGCTTCCCTGGCCCTGTCCACTTCCCATTCCAGCGCCACTTCCCTGTCCACTTCCCTGGCCCTGTCCACTTCCCATTCCAGCGCCGCTTCCCTGGCTTCCCTGTCCACGTCCCATTCCAGCACCGCTTCCCTGTCCACTTCCCTGTCCGCGTCCCATTCCAGCGCCACTTCCCTGTCCACTTCCCTGGCCCTGTCTTCCCTGTCCCATTCCATTCCAGCACCGCTGGCCGCTTCCCAGCGCCGCTCACTTCCCTGGCCGCGTCCCATTCCAGCGCCACTTCCCTGTCCACTTCCCTGGCCCTGTCCACTTCCCATTCCAGCGCCGCTTCCCTGGCCGCTTCCCATTCCAGCGCCGCTTCCCTGGCCCTGGCCCTGTCCCTGCGCCCTTCCGTCCGCTTCCCATTCCAGCGCCGCTTCCCTGGCCCTGGCCCTGTCCGCTTCCCATTCCAGCGCCGCTTCCCTGGCCCTGGCCCTGTCCGCTTCCCATTCCAGCACCGCTTCCCTGGCCCTGTCCGCTTCCCATTCCAGCGCCGCTTCCCTGGCCATAACCACTTCCCTGGCCAATACCTCTTCCCTGGCAACTTGCCTGACCGCTTCCCTGACCACGTGGTTCACTGCATGCAAAGCCACCAGTGGTTGGGCAACATTTCTGTCCGGCAGGACACTGGCCATCATTGAAACAGCTTTCAGCACACAGCGGAATCATCTCTGGTATGGGACATTGACCTGGCTTCACTGCATGAACACAGATAGTCAGCTTTAGTTTGTGCATATAGACCAGGGGTGGCAAACGTCGGTCCTGGAGTCACAGCCCTGCAGAGTTTTGCTTCAACCCTAGTCAAACACACCTGAACAAACTAATCAAGGTCTGAAGGGTTATTAGAAGGCTACAGGCAGGTGAGTTTTAATTCAGGTTTGAGCTAAACTCTGCAGGGCTGTGGCTCTCCAGGACCAGAGTTCACCACCCCTGATGTAGACAGTATGCCACTTCAATATACACACACACACAAAACACAAAGCATGAATAGCAGTTTTTACCTACGGAGTAAATTTCAAGTCAGTGGTTCAATTCCAGTCCTGGGGACCCCTTGCTCTGCACATTTTGCATGTTTGATCAAATAAGGGAGACATGGGGACCCCTTGCTCAAGGGGGTCCCCAGGACTGGAATTCAGGACCACTGTTCAAAGTATTATTCCTCTTCATTTTGTAAAGCTATCCTGTGCTTAAAACTATCCTAAGGGATTCAATTGAATTCAAACCTACTTTAGGGGAGAATAACAGAAGGCAAAGTCTCTGCTTAAAACGTTCATTGAATTCAATGCATTACATAATTTTTAAGTCCTAGCATCCATTATTAACTGAAACTCACCGAAAACAGGCAGCACACAAACAGGCCCACAGTCAAATTGACAGCATTTGTGTCCTCCAGGGCAGTCTTCATCAGAAGAACATCCTCGATGGAACGGCACAACCGTCAGCCTTGTCGGACATAAACCATCCACTAGAGAATTCAAGAGGATCATTAGGGGAGGCCAGGTAGTGTGGTTTCAGCATTTGTAAATCAAGGGTTTCACAATGGGTCTCAAACCCAAACACAAATTTGACATTTGTCCGCTTCAAATAAAGCCTTTTAAAACCCACTACTCATTCATAAACTCTGTTAATTACTTTCAAAGACTGTCACTTATTTCTGCATTTCTTCAGGCTGTGTAATGAAATCAACAGATCTTCTCACCTGTGGTTCGTCTTTGAACAGCATGAGTTATGCTCAAGTATCCAAACAAACACGATAAAACAGCAATCAACAAGAAATATACTCGAGCTGTCATCCTCCCGGCCTGTGATCTCTGCTGGAAAATGCGCTGAATTGGTTTGTCAGGAGACGCAAACAGCAAAGTTACAAAACTAAAACGAATATGTGTTGCTGCAATATCAAGCCTCTGTAAAATGGGGTTTTAAAGATCCAAGGAGAACAGGTCAATTCCAACCCTGATCAAACTCACCTGCCTGTAGCTTTCTAGTAATCTGAAATGCCTTGATTATCTTGTTCAGGTGTGTTTGATTGGGGTTGGATGAGCTGAATGCTGCGTTCACGCCATGTCATAATAATTAAGCTAGCCTAATTATGAGAGGATTGTGCATTTCTATGGTGACACTATCAACTGCAAAATGAATCTGCAGTGGTCAGGTGGTACAGCAAACATGTTGTGGTACCAATAGGTTTGTTCAACTTAATGCAGCGCTGTGTGCCGGTTCTTCTAATTCTTCTTCTTCTTTTAAAATGAACCAGAACAAAATATACAACAGTAATGTACAAGAGTGTGCAAACCATTTATTCAGTAATCAACAACTGTATATTCATAAATATATATATATATATTACAAGGCTTGTTTGCTTTTTTATTAAACAATGTTCTTCAAACTGGTGCAGTAGTCCTTAAGTCTCCTGAAGAAAATGGATGAAATTTGGCTTGGACCCTGACCTTGTATGTGAAATTTTCCCAAAATAATAAAAAGATGTACAAGAAAAGTTCTTACATTAATTTGAATACTACATAAATAAAAAAATACAAAAATTAATGTGTAAACACAATTGCACATTCCTTATTTCTTTGCAGCCCAGCAAAACATACCAATTTGAAAAACTAACAAAATGCATAGTCAATATAAAAAACTGGATGACGAGTAATTTCATACTGCTAAATTCTGAAAAAAAACAGAGGTGTTAATTATAGGACCTAAAAACTCTGAATGTAATAACCTAGAACACTGTCTAAGACTTGATGGCTGCTTTGTCAATTCTTCGTCATCAGTTAGGAACCTAGGTGTGCTATTTGATAGCAATCTTTCCTTAGAAAGCAACATTTCTAGCATTTTCTAGCATGTTAATCCATGCGTTTATGACCTCAAGGTTAGATTATTGTAATGCTTTATTGGGTGGTTGTTCTGCACACTTAATAAACAAACTCCGGCTAGTCCAAAATGCAGCAGCTAGAGTTCTTACTAGAACCAGGAAGAATGACCATATTAGCCCGGTTCTGTCAACACTGCTCTGGCTCCCTATCAAACATCATATAGATTTTAAAATCTTGCTTATTACTTATAAAGCCCTGAATGGTTTAGCACCTCAGTATTTGAACGAGCTCTTGTTACATTATAGTCCTCCAAGTCTGCTGCATTCTCAAAACTCTGGCAATTTGATAATACCTAGAATATCAAAATCAACTGCAGGCGGCAGATCTTTTCCTATTTAGCGTCTAAACTCTGGAATAACCTACCTAACATTGTTCGGGAGGCAGACACACTCTTGCAGTTTAAATCTAGATTAAAGAGCCATCTCTTTAACCTATCTTACACATAACACACTAATACACTTCTAATATCCAAATCCGTTAACGGATTTTTAGGCTGCATAAATTAGGTAAAACGGAACCGGGAACACTTCCCATAACACCTGATGTACTTGCTACATCGTTACAAGAATGACATCTACGCTAATATTAGTCTGTTTCTCTCTTATTCCAAGGTCACCGTAGCCAACAGATCCAGTCTGTATCCAGATCAGATGGTCACTGCAGTCACCCGGATCCAGTACGTATCCAGCCCAGATGGTGGATCAGCACCTAGAAAAGACCTCTACAGCCCTGAAAGACAGTGGGGACCAGGATAACTAGATGAGCCCCAGATAACCTGTAAAGATCTTGTCTCAGACAACCACCGGGACAAGACCACAGAAAACAGATGACTCTAACAGATCTGACTTTGCTGGAGCCTGGAACTGAACTGCTGGTTTCGTCTGGCCAGAGGAGAACTGGCCCCCGACTGAGCCTGGTTTCTCCCAAGGTTTTTCTCCATTCTGTCACCGATGGAGTTTTAGTTCCTTGCCGCTGTCGCCTCTGGCTTGCTTAGTTGGGAACACTTCATTTACAGTGATATCGTTGACTTGATTGCAAATGATTGCACAGATACTATTTAAACTGAACTGAGCTGAATGATGACATCACTGAATGATGAACTGCTTTAACTGTCATTTTGCATTACTGACACACTGTTTTCCTAATTAATGTTGTTCAGTTGCTTTGACACAATCTGTTTTATATAAAGCGCTATATAAATAAAGGTGACTTGACTTGACTTGACAATTACAAAATACATAGATAATATAGACTCCTTTTCCATTGAGCAAACAAATCGCAGGAATAATCAATATCCAGATTAAATCTCTAACACACTTTTAGCTGCATATACCATGAAACATTTTAAATATAGCCTCTTTTACATTATTTAAACAGTATATTCCCCAAACACACCAAGCTTTATTCCAATTCTAAATACACTGGTCCTAAGATTTCACCTGTTTCACCTGTTATACTATTCCTATATTTATTAGTACAACTGTGTTTAAGAAATCAATGTCTCCTAGGAACATGCTATATTTAAGATATATTGCCTCAGAATAATCACAAGAGCTTATAGAAAGTATTACTTGCTCCTTACAAACTGTTTTCAGCATTCATGAAATGTTTCTAGAGCACCAAATCGGCATATTAACTAAAATCACTCAGTGTGTTTTCCACATCATTAAAACAGCAGTTCAATTAGGGATAAATTGATTCTTGATGAATTGGCAGAAGGCATTTGGAAATGGCAGTGATGTGTTTCTGGAGAAATGTGTTTCACTGCAAAAAGATGATGCACCAACTTTTAACCACCATAAAGGGAAAAGGAGACAGACTAATTAGTACTGCGCATATACTTAATGACAAAAATAATAATCTGCTTTTAACTGTAATTATTTAGAACGTGTCCCACTGTATTTCTTCTTTGCCAACAAGATGTATACTTCTATTACTTTTCAAATTCTGTCTTTATCTTTAAAGGATGTTTCTGCACACAAGGGGGAATTTGAACACACTGCTAAACATCATCTAGATATTTACTAATGATGTTTAAAAAAAAAATCAGTTTAAGATCTAAGCAGATCAGTTCATCATTTTTCAATTTCCTCTGTGCTATAAATGTCAGTCTGACAGCAGCATCCACACCTTCCTGTATTTTTATTTTTAAAAATACTTTATTTACTATATTCATTCATTCATTGCAATCAATTTTAAAGGCTTTTAGCGTAATTGCACACAGGCAGAATTTAAATAAAGCCACATTCAAGTCAGTCTTTTGCAGATACAAAGCATGATTAAAAACAAAATAAAACTTCAAACCTATACATATAACTATTTCTGACCTTTTATGACTTAGGATAGATTAACAGGGCTAGTGTCAGTCAAATCTGCCAGTTTATAAATGAATGGCTTTTCAGAACCAGAAACCTTCAACACAGTCAAAACAAAGAACCCGTGACAGTTAGAATTAATGGATTTTTAAAAAGCTTATCAGTTCAACACCCTGTCGGCTTCAACATGTTTGCCATTAAAAGGTCATTTTGGATTTGATATATATTTGGAGTTCACACCAAAAATTGCTGTTTCATGAGGAAAGCCACAAACAATTTTGTGACAATAGACAGTTTACAGCACTTGTCATTCATTTTTATGTTAGCTCAGTTTAATGATATCTAGGTTCTGTTTCAGCCACCTATTGGTTATTTTTAGGAACCAATTTTGAACATTTCAGAAATTCTTCTTAGATTTAGAGCACTTGAAAAAATAGTCATCCATTCAGATTGTTTACTGACAATCCTTTGTGCTTTATTAAAGGGACAGTTCACCCAAAAATGAAAATTCTGATTTTACTAACAAAAATAACAACTTTATTCTGACTGGAAGAGAAGAAATTGTTGAATAAAGTTGTTATATTTGTTTTCTTTGCACACGAAAAGTATTCTCGTAGTTTCCAAAATTACGAATGAACCACTGATGTCACATGGACTATTTTAACAATGTCCTTACTACCTTTCTGGGCCTCGAACGTGTCAGTTGCGTTGCTTTCTATGCAGGGCCAGAAAGTTCTCGATTTCATCAAAAAATATTTTAATCTGTGAAGATGAGCAAAGGTTTTACGGGTTTGGAATGACATGAGGGTGAGTAATTAATGACAGAATTTTCATTTTTGGGTGAACTATCCCTTTAAGCATTTAAATGAGTCACGATGTACTGCCATTGTCTTAAATTTACCAAACCATCTGGAGTAACTCATCTGGTTGTTGTTCATCTGCTGTTTTTTGAATGATGTGTATCCAGACATCTTATTTGAAATACTGACCTTGCCATAAAGGTTAGCATATGTGGACCCAGGGTCTGACAGAATCCGGCAATGTATCCAGATCCCAGATATGTTTATAATGTCACACTGAGGCCCATGAGGGTGGAAATAACTGGCTGTGATAAGCAGAGGTGAGCAATGTGTCATTTACTCTTTCTACCCCAGCGACTGTGATCTGTGTGTTTGGGGCTCTTCATCCGTCAGGATAAAGTTACAGAGATCAAACAAAAGCCACAGTGAAACCACTTAGCTCAGCAGCCATTGACTCAATACAATCAGAAATTATGGATTTATTTACTGATGTGATAAACAGGTTGTCTTTAAGGAGGAAACCTATATTTGTTTTGTACCTATTTATTAACTGTTCGCTTGGAACCACAAAAGTACTGTGAAACAGTCTTGAAGGTCAAGCATTTGCTTGATAACATATTATTTTTACCTTTTTTTTTTTTTTTGCAAGCTTTATGAAATGTACTCTCTCTAAGTACACTGAAGTTACCTTTTACTTCATTAATATTTTATTATCCACAAGTTCAGTTTTTAAAAAATATATATTTCTTAGGTTTGTAGTGCAGATTATTTTAAGCGCATGTCTTTTTCACAAGGGGATGCAGCACAAAATCGGATCGAATGACTCAACTTCTCTCAGCAATTCTTTCAAGGTTTAAGGTGTTTCATCTAAGTATTGATTTAAAACTGAGCAGCGTTATACTTGCAATCCCTCTGAAAACACTACAGTTTATAACACCTTGATTGATCTGTGCACATCTGTAAATGTTACAGTTAGTGTAACTGTGAGTTTCTACTGACTTAATGCGTATTGATCCATAGGTTGATTTTTGTTTTCTTTAAAAAAAAAAAAAAAAAAAAAAAAAATATATATATATATATATATATATATATATATATATATATATATATATATATATATATATATATGTATATATATATATATATACACAATGTGGATGACCACCATAAGTGGTCATACTTAGCAGAGTTATGCTGAAACAACAAGTTAGTGCCAAGGCTACTAATAATAATATCCTGGTATCAATGTATACTATGGATTATGTTTCAAAATGGCTTTTCATGAAGCTGTAATTATGTGCAGTTCTGGAATTACTGGTGAGTCAAGAACTATCCATTATGAGGTGTTTGATATTAATAATGGAGGAATGTGCTGCTCGGATAGCAGTAAATTAATTAAAGGTGCATGTGATTTTGAGTTCTTTTTTTTTTCCATGCCATTCTAAAATGTGCAATTCATAGTCAGCACGGATTAATTTATTCAATGGGTTTATACGATTAGTGAATATGCATCAGTTGTGGTCTGAATCTTAAAACGAGTTTATATATCGATGGAAGACTTTTACCTTTTGGAATAATTCACATGAAAAAAGTGAAAAGCAAAATAGCAGTCCATAATCCATAATAACTCTTCCTCAAGTGAAAAGGTCGTGGCCTGACGGTTAGAGTGTTGGACTTGCAATCCAAGGGTTGTAGGTGGGGGGAGTGAATGTACAGCACTCTCTCCACCTTCAATACCACGACTGAGGTGCCCTTGAGCAAGGCACCGAACCCCCAACTGCTCCCTGGGTGCCACAGCATAAATGGTTGCCCACTGCTCCGGGTATGTGTTCATGGTGTGTGTTTGTGTGTTTGTGTGTTTGTTGATTTGTGTGTGTTTTGTTTGGGTTGGAAGCAGAGCACGAATTCTGAGTATGGGTCACCATACTTGGCTGTGTGTCATTTCACTTAAAAATAAAATCCTTACCCTGTTGTCCTCTCATATAAAAATCCACTGATTTGTTTGTTTACAACGGTTTGGGGCTTGTAATTGGTATTTGATTTGTGCATATTTCTCTCCTGATTCAGACGAGATGACTTTTTCACTGGAGAAAACTCATATTTTAGCTAACAACAGTTTGAAATTAAAAATTGAGGAGCTTTGCACTTCACAAGACATTGATAGTAATAATAATAATAATACATTTCATTTAAAGGCGCCTTTCAGGGCACTCAAGGACACCGTACAGTTGAGTGGTGATGATAAAATCAAGACAACAATACAACAAACAACAAATTACTGACATTAAATAGTTTAAAATTGATCAGAGAAAGCTAATTTAAACAAGTGAGTTTTAAGACATGATTTAAAAGTAGTCAGACAGTCACTTTCTCGTATAGATTGTGAAAGAGAATTCCAGAGATTAGGAGCAGCACAACTAAATGCCCTAGACCCCATAGTGGCTAAACGAACAGAAGGTACAACGAGGGAAACAGATGAAGAAGATCTGAGAGTACGCTTCGGGATGTAAATATGAAGCAAATCAGAGAGATATTGTGGTGCACAATTATGAAGAGCTTTAAAAGTGAGAAGTAAAATCTCATAATCTACTCGATATTTAACAGGAAGACAGTGAAGATGGTAGAGAACTGGAATGATATGCTCAATGGAGGAGGTTCTAGTAATTATACGGGCAGCTGAATTCTGGACCAATTGAAGTTTGTGGAGGAGTTTGTTAGGTAGCCCAAAGAGAAGAGAGTTACAGTAATCAATGCGTGAGGTAACTAGAGCATGTACATGAATAGCTGTGGAATTTGGGGCTGATGTTCCGTAAATGGAGATACGCAGAACAAGTAATATTGTTCACGTTTTTCAAAAGATAAAGTACTATCGAGGACCACTCCCAGACTTTTAACCTGAGTAGATGGGGAGATTACAGAGTTATTAACAGAAAGTGAGAAACTGTTGGATTTTGACAAATTAGACTTATATACATACTGTATATAAAATATATAAAAAGTGTTTCTAGGTTTAAAATTGAATATGTCGTAAAAACATACTTTCACATTGCCATTTGTAGGTGCTCAACTGATTGTACTTTTTCTTCAGGGAAGATTCATCACAGTCATCGTGTCTATCTACCTGCTGGAAAAACAGACTGAAGAAAGTGTTTTAAATAGAAACTATAATTGTACTCAACAGAGGGTGTTGAATCTTCATTGCTTTGCCACATTATAATTTTGGTCACAATGGCTGTGTCTCAAAACTGACTGAGCTACATACCTAGATATCTTTTGGGGGGCTCCTTTTTTGTGCTCCTGATGTGAAGACTGTTTAAAATTGTAGGTAGTCCAATTTTACTGCCTTCTAAACAAAGCTGTCATTTCTTTTCTCTGGGTGAGATCAGACATGTGCACAGAAAACTTTTTAAGATGTATTAAAGATTCAAATCCAAGTACAGTGTATAAACCTACTTGAATAAGTTTTCTTTGGAGTAAAAAGAGTAACAACTAGCCCCAGTTTTATCAGCATGCATTTATGTTGCGTATTGCTGTACATTAAACATGTCATTCAATACAAAGACAAACACAACATATGATATTAATCAGTATAAAAGTATTCTTTGTAGACCTTGTGATAAACTTCCAGATTTTTAAAGAATTGTGTACTTGTGTGTTTTATCACATGATATGCTTTTTTGTTGTTTCTGTTTTCTAAGAACATAAAAATATGCAATTAATTAAAGTGGAAAGCAATTATCTGTACAACTTTTACAAGGTTTCAGAAGGCAATAAGGCAGAAACACACAATTAAACCATTTACAGTGGTTTTCAGTTAGATTTCATTTCAGAAAATTGTCCCACTCTCTAAAAACTGGCTGATATGTGAAAAAAAGAATGTTTCTCTAACCTCGAGGTCTGAGAAATCATTTATCAAAGCACTTTCTCTCCCCTTATAAAACAATGAGGGACTTTAACAAGACCCTAGAGTGCTTTGACAATATGGAGGGCTAGAGAAATGTCCAATTTAATGGCCTGAGCTGTTGGGGCCATTCAAACGACACAATAACTTTCAAGCCAAAAGCTTTACGTAGTATGTTATGGAATCAGAGGTATGACTGGACCATCAGTCATGTCTTTCATCGCTTCTGTGACTTGGTTAAGAGATTGAAGGATCAAGAGTGTTTCGTGAGAAGCCATAGTGATGAATCCCAAGAAAGCATGTGTTGTTTTGGCCCGTAAGGTTTGGTGTTTAGGCCAAATCTAACTATATCATTCACAGGTTATTCAGACTAGCTGTTGGCCAAAGAGTCCATCATTGCTGCCCTGAGATCTCTCTAGGATTTCTGACTGTTGTTTTCTCTCTGGAAGAAACTAAACTCTGTGATTTCAAGCCAGTGAAATGTGTCAAGTTAGTTGTTCTCAGATGTAAATGTGGGAATACCCAGCTGCCACACATCAACACTCCAGGGAACAGAAAGAAGTTTGATTTTTCCAGGTGAAAATTTGATCTTAAAAAATTAGCTTGCCAAAAGCAGACAGATAAACTGGTATTTTGTCTCGCTCTCCTCTGGTTGACCATCAGTTATGCAAAGAAAATTTTTGTTTTTCTTCATAAGTGCCAGCTTTGATTTTACTAATTCTGTTTGGTCTCCTGTCAATTGGTAGGTGAGCTGAATCAGCTGGTAACAGGTTGGTACATTAACACAACCTGGGTTTCCTTCACTAACACAGATGTTCATATGCAGGCTTTAGGTTGTAATATCGAATGTAATGTCGAATAACACACTACATTTAAAATTATGATCTACTTTACTTGTACTTTTGCTTTACTATGTTAGTCAACACATCAAAATGTATATAATTTAAAGCATGGAAAGCGATTATTAAAACATAATGATTTAAATGTACTTTTTTTATTACAAAGTGTACTTTTTCAGTGTACTTAAGTTAAGAAATAGTCATTATACATTTAAGAGCACTGAAGTTGCCTTTAATTAATATTACATTTTCTGCAAGGTCAGTTTTTTTATTTATTATATATAAATATATATATATATATATATATATATATATATATATATATATATATACATATAGTTTCAGGATTTCAAGTACACTACAAGTGCACATTCAAGACAAGTGCACTTTTCAAAAGATTTCATTTCTTTTATTTGCAGGCTCGAAGTTATTTTATTAAAGTTTGTTAAACTTTGAACATGCTGTATTAAATTTTTTTGGCCAGTATAAAGCTGCCTGACAATAGACAGTGGTTCTTCTTTGGCTACAAATATCAAAAGACTTGAAATATGGAACACAAGTCATATCAACTACTTATATCTGGTCACCAGTCAATTTCATTGTATGGAATACCCTAACCCTAACCTGAACATTTTGCTAAAGTTCTTATTGTGTTTTCCATTGAAGAAAGAAAAAATAGAAAAACATTAGTTAATTATAACATTTATCACATTAAAGGGTTAGTTCAACCAAAAATGAAAATTAGGTTTTATTCAGCCCTGAGGCATCCTAGGTGTATATGACTTTCATCTTTCAGACGAATCCAGTCGGAGTTATATTAAAAATTGTCTTTGATCTTAAAAGCTCTATCATTGCATTCAGCATGTGATGCATTGCTTCAGTCCAAAAGAAGTTAAATTAAAAGCGGCCTTCCATTACTACATTAAAGCGATTATTACATTTTGAATATGGATAATTTTCTTACAAAAACGCATTGATTCTCTACAGGAGGCCTTTGTTCACCCACGGAGCCATGTGAGACACTTTTTTTTTTTTTTTTTAAGATGGGCAATTTTTATTTAACTTCTTTTGGACTGAAGCAATGCAACACCCACTGACTGCAATGATAGAGCTTGAAAGATCAAAGACTATTTTTAATATAACTCCGACTGGATTTGTCTGAAAGATTCATGAAATTCTGAAGTCATATACACCTAGGATGCCTCAGGGGTGAGTAAAATGCAGCCTAATTTTCATTTTTGGCAGAACTAACCCTTTAAATATCAGTGATCCTGTTTTTCTGTGTAACTCTTTGTGTCTTTACAGTCAGTCCTTAATTTTTCTCCAGTATCAGAATAGATTATAGAACTGATTTATACTTCAGCTAAAAGCAGCTGCCTTTTATGTCAGAGCCTCTCAAAGTCACAGAAAAGAAAAAGACCACAGTTATGACATCCACACTGAAATAAAAGCCATATATCTCTGTCACTCTCTATGTTGGTTTCAGTGATTATTCATTTTTCAAATGAATTAAAAAAAGTAAACTAATACATATAAGAAACTACTCAAGTTTGCTTTTCTTATTTCCGACTTACTCAAGTTTTATTCAAGTAGCACATATATTTGTTTGCTTTATTTGGGAAACTTTGAACTTTTTAGGACCACTTTGTATATAGAGATACTATATTACATACACTATAGTACAATATGGAATATACTATTAACATATTAATGTATTTACCAGTGTTGTTATTGTTAACTAAACCCAAAATGACTATATATAAATATATATATTTGAAATTAATTGAGATAAGGCTGAAAGAAAACATAAATATTAGATTAAAACAAATTTATTTCTATTAGTAACCTATTTTTATTTGTGCTTTTTTTTAAGTTTGTTGAAGTACTAAAATTTCTAAAACTAAAATAAAAAATAAAGCAGAAAAAATGTATAAATGTAATTATTAAAATTAATTACTAAATTACCAAAATTATTATAAAATAATAATAATAAATTCTTAATAAATACTAGAAAGGTATATAAATATTACTAAAATAACATTGGTGTTTACATTCATAATGATGGTGCTTCCACAAAAAAAAAAAAAAAAAAAAAAAAAAGATGTGAATAAAATACTTACAATCAGGGTTTAAAATGAACTTTTTCACTCACCAGCCATTTTGACTATTAAATTAAATTACCGGCCATTCAATACTTAAACTAGCCAATACAAAAATATCAGAAATATTCAAAAGATTTGCTCAGATTATTAGTTCAGAAATTATATTATTAATATAATATATAAAAAGATTTATTAAATATGATTCCGAATCATTGAATGGCTTTCAGTGTTACAACCATCAATCATTGTTTGCAGATATCATAATATAGCTTACTCCAAAACGTATATATCAATGGTAAACACATCTTAGATTAGCAGACAGACTGTCAATCCATAAAAAGATCAGCGGTTTCCTCGCAAAAGTCAGCATCTTGTCTTTTGATCAGCCTCGAAGTCATATTATTTGCCACCTACAGATACCAAGTGGTGCCGCAGGTGTGCTTATACACTCACAGAAAATGATGTCTTCTCATCCAGTCTGCCACCCCCTTAGCTTTTTGTTTTGCTAATGTTGGAGGCTCCTTTTGAGGGACAGGCTCTGATGTGACAGCATGTGAAGTGATGGGACATAATTTATAATTCATAAACCGCCAAATTGTCCTGAGTTTATATGTGCTACCCACCACAATTATCGCCCACATTTGGTGCGTGTTCATTTCAAATCCTGATTACAATTGTCTTTAATGTATACTAATTTAATTTGAGATTTACAATTAAATATTTATCTGAGCATTAGCTTCTTTATCTTTGGTTGAAGTTCAGTTCATATGTTATTGTTTAAAACAAGTTGTTTTCACAAACCTGTTTGAGATCAAACTATAATAGGCAGACCCCCTGTTGAAGACCCATGTTTTAGGATAATATATCAAAAAAGCAGATAGAATGAAAACTTACTGGCATTAGCTGTTCAAAACTCCTTGATAAGGCCCAATGGGTGCTTTGTACTGCAGATTTTCCACAGGCTGTCATTGCACCATCATTATTCTCGTTCATCCCGAGCCATTTCACATTTAGAGGCATGAGATGCTCGATCTTGTTAAACCATCATTTAAATCCGAAAATCTAGTGGGAACAGATGTGCGCCGAACCTCAACAAATCTCCCAAAGTTCTCGGCACTACAACTGCAAATCTTTATCAACAGCTTAAATAGCAAAGATGGTAATATCATTACATATTCACATCCTGACTCATTGACCACAATTTCATATGCACAATAATCCTGTTTCTCATCAACCTAATAATATTCCTTCTCCTTAATACACTGGCTTACATGCAAAAGATGCACACCCTATTAAACACGATGAATAAAAAGATAATCAGCTGTAAGCAGCCATGAATGTGTGTAGCTGCAAACTGAAAATGACATAATAAGAACCTTGGAAAGACTTTTAAGAACAAACTAGTCACTCTATTCTGTTCACTGTAAAAAAAATAAAAACAAAATAAAAAATAAAAAATTATAATAATAATATTAATAAATAAAGCGATTTCATGGGTAATGACATTTATTTCTGCCTGGTTGTTTTGTTTCATGAGACAAACACGTGACCTTTTTCCTTCCTTGAAATGTTATCAAATTCTCAGCCGTTTTAAATAAGTCATTTAATCTTATGCTCGTGTCTCCTAAGTGACAGCTTTGAGATTTAGCAGGGTTTCTGTTCCACATGTTAAAAGCAAGTGCGGCCGGTGCTCAGGCCTGGAAAGTGTGGCATCATCTCTGGTTTTTATATAAAATAATGAGCTCCGTTCTCGCGGTTATACAGGCACCGCTGTGCTGCAGAAATTCCCCGTGAGAAGTTTTGCATTAGCGGTTTGTGCATGGTAATCATTAGAAAGATTTGTAGGCTGCTGGGTTACTCTCCACACATACGCCATCTTATGGCACACTAAACACATACAAACCGCTTAACCCACATGTGTGAAGCAAAGGAATACATTCCTAACTTTTCATGAATTTAATATTTATAATGAAAATATATCACTCCCTCAAATTTTCCAGAGTGGGAAGAATTTAAAATGAAATAATTACAAGAGAGAAGGTTTCCATTATGGTCAAATGGGAATGTTCATGTTATTTTGAACTTAGAATTCCCTGTCAAACCAAATAAAGATTATTTTTATTTGAGAATGACTGACAGAATCACTTTTTTTATGTCAAATTGAACATGTCCAGCAGATTTGTGTGTGTTAATTTGTGTAAAAAGCACAGGAATAGTTCACCCCAAAATGAAAATTTGCTTAAATTTTATTCACCCTCAGGCCGTCCAAGATGAATTTGTTTCTTCATCAGAACAGATTTGAAGAAATTTATCACTACATCACTTGCTGACCAGTAGATCCTCTGCAGTGAATGGGTGCCGTCAGAATGAGAGTCCAAACAGCTGATAAAAACACCAGAATAATCCACAAGTGATTCACACCACTCCAGTCCATCAAATAACATCTTGTGAAGTAAAAAGCTGCATGTTAGTAAAAATCTAATACATCATTTTTAAGATACTGTAAATCATAGCATCTGGCCAAAATGCAAGTCCATAATCTATAATAATGCTTCCTCCAGTGAAACTGTCCTCCTATGCACCAACATAACTGTATAGAACTGCTTTCACGTTTAAATGGTGCTTGAGCTGTGCATAAAACAATATTATGGATAGATAGAGTACTTGTATTTTAATTTAGAAGTTAAAAGTGTCGTAATTGTGGATTTACCAACATGGATCTTACGTATTACTTGTGGATTATTATGATGTTTTTATCATCTGTTTAGACTCTCATTCTGACGGCACCCATTCACTGCAGAGGATCTATTGGAGAGCAAGTGATGCAATGCTACATTTCTGCTGAAGAAACAAACTAATCTAAATATTGGATGGCCTGAGAGTAAGTATATTTTTAGCAAATTTCTGAAATATTTTGTCAGACATTGCAGTGACAGCAACCAACAGAATGCAACTTCTTCAGAAATAAAATTGTGATCCATGAAAAAGCTGCGACAGATCTCGACAACAAAACATGTGGTGCAAAATTGTTCAGGAAAAGCTGTAATTTTTCATATATATCTTGGTATTATAACAGTCCCTAGATGACAATAACACATCAGTGATCTGACTTCACAAATGTCTGCAAAAATCGTGTTCTACGTTTCTGTATATATGTTTTCATAAGGGGTCTGTCTGTCTTCATGTACTGAAAGCTCTGTAATGTTTTCCCAACCGTTCCAAGCATCAATCAAAGGGATTTTTAATATTCCCCTGGCATTAATATCTTGAGATATGTATTGCAATTCTGATAAAGTCTGCTTGTGTGACACATTTTGTTTCCTGTTTCAAAACTAACTGAATTCAGTTTCCTGTCTCCAAAAGTGCAGTCATGGGTGTTGTTTTCTATTCAGCTTCAGAGTTATTTTGGTTATACATATGTCAAATGTGTGAGCCAAATGAAAGGCAGAATATCTGATATCTAGCCTTTTGAACTCATTTTGATGATAAAAGTTTGTTGACAGAAGCGGTCTGGCTCATGCTGCATTTACTCATGCATACTAATAAATACACATCTCTCATGCGGTTAAGCTCATTTCCAGAGGCTGATTTTGAAATGTCCTTACTTCCTATTTAGAAATGTCAGGGCTTTTAACTATTTCCATTTGAATTTTCGCTGATCTTAAGATATTCGAGTAAGAAGGGTATGAATCAGCAGAACATCTGAAGAGAGACAAACACTCATTAAATCATAAATAATCATGTTTAGCTATGATCTCATTACAACTACAAATAAAAATCCATCACAATTCAGAAAGTAACATCATTTTACACTGATTAATTCAGAGTGTGCTCAAGAATTTATATTGAATTATAGGAAATACACAGTCCACCTTGCCTTAGGAGAAACCCTTTTCCTGCTACTTCAATAATCTGTTAAGACAGCTGTGAAATAGCACTAGAAATTATGCATCGCTTATGCAAATAGAATGCACATGCAAATGGCTCCACTGATTGGAGGGTGCCGATGAACAATAATCTCACGCTATTTCGCCCAAACCACCTGCAAACCCTCAAACGAACAATAATGACTGTGTCTGACATTCACAAGAGTCTCTGTCCGTCCCTATATTCAAAACTCCTTGAAAAGGAGAGTTTTGGAGTTAGTTTATTACTTAAGACAACATAGCAAAGTTAAATGCTAAAGGAATACACCAGGTTCAACAAAAATTAATAAACAACACTAGTGGTATAATGTTACTGCAATTTATTACGTAGAAAATTTTCAGATATCTAGGTTACAGTAAGGCACTTACAGTTGAAAGATGGCCAATTCATGAATCTTAAAAATCTAACTGTTTCAAACGTAGAGCCACAAAAAGTAAACACTGTGTGTGTTAGCATGATTTCAATATGGATAAAATAGTAACATTAGTAACATTTTCTGGGTAAATTTCTGAGTAAAATACCCAATTTTATAATCCTAAAACAACCAAATGACCAAATGACAAGGAGAACTTTACAGTTTAAATAATGCACAAGTTTGCATGTGTTATTGTAGTATTATTCATATATATAACTATATATATAATTTATTTATAGTATATATATATATATATATATATATATATATATATATATATATATATATATATATATATATATATATATATATCGTTTTTTTTTAATTAAGCTTTATTTTATTTCACTTTTATTTTATTTTTAGTTATTTTAGTCTTCATCTTCAACATTTCTATTTTTTTTTTCTCATGTAATACTTGATTTGATTTTTTTCCCCTTCTAATTAACATATTTAACCTGAGTAACAATAACTAGACTGGTTTTAAAAGAAGAATTAATGAAAGTGCATTTAATACATTTATAAATTTTACTGTACATTTCTCCCTTTTTACTTTCCAAACATTTGACTCATGATAGGGTGACATCATACCATACATCCTCTTTTTCCCGGACATGTTCTGGCCAGTATTTCTAATTTGCCTCAAATGTCTGGGTTTGGATTTGTTTTCCTATTGTTTTCAGACTTGCTGAAGGTGATGACTGAACAGTGGTTTGACCAACAGCATGCAGCCATTGTATATAATCGTCCAATTATTGCCTGTTAGAAGGCGGGATCTACAGAGAACTGCCAAAGCAATGCAAATATGCGTACATATAATGTATGAAGACTGTAGAGAGCAGGTCAATAGAAAAAGAAATCCAAAACCTGGACATTTTAGGCAATTTAGAAATCCCAGCCACATGTCTGAAAAAAAAAGAAGTATAATGGATTTATTTCCATTATACGTAACTCACCGTATAACCTTGACTTATGTTTTTATTATTTTGTGGATTGATGAGTCAAAATATTTTTTTTTGTGGTAATCAATGTTACGCCAGCATTGCTGCTAAGTTTAACTGGTACTGAACCTGTAATATTCCATTAATGATCTTCAATGCAGATGGATTTGTGTAGAAAATGCACAGCTGCTGCTCTTTTTGGGGCTTGGCATGAAAGCATTTTTTGTCATCAAATTTTTTTCCCCTTTTTTTTTTTTTTTGGCAAGGTCAGTTAATGGTTATTGGCCCTGGATCCTCATAAATCCTTTATACTATACTCGATGAAAAGCAGTCTGGGTTAGAGAGTGTTCTGGCATGGCCAGACATCAGCCTCCTAGCTGCTGGATAAAAGAACTGGATCCAGCTGTGCTTGGCAGAGCTCAGTGCTTTGAGTGATGGATTTGGGCCGGACTTTAGCCAGTCCTGGTTTTGCAGCTCTGCCCCTTGTAAATGCCTTGGCTTAATTAACTGCAAATCACACAGTTAGTGTAGCCATATCCAGCATCAAAGGTCAGGCAGGGAGAATTGCAAATGACCAGTCTGGGGAATAAGAGCGAAAGAGGGTCAATATTACAAGAGAGGGAGGCAATCATTTTGGCAGAAGGTGTTGTTTTGGGCTCAGGATGTGGTAAGTGGAATTGTTTACTGGCACTGGTAAACCCTAGAGAGTCAAAACGCCAGTTGAATGTCCTAGAGAGAGATGACAGGCTATGTGTTCTACTTTAGCCTGAAAGGGGAGAGTGATTCCTAATAAGCTTTTTGCTGGAGGGTGGAGTGACTCAAGAGCTGGAGTCAATAAGAAGCAGAGAATCAACATTGAATGTTCACATATATTTTATGTTGGATACTCTAAATTAGCACATAAAGTACCACTGGAGTTCGATACTGAGCAGAGATGCCATAAAAATCGACACACAAAACACACACACACACACAAATACACTTATGAACCCACATTTGTATTCAGTTTTTATCTTGTGCTGGGGACTTGACCATTTTATTAGACCATTTTAAGTTGTATATTTTTATATTTTGTGTTTTATGTACTCCAGAAGGTCATTACAAGGCTTACTAGATCAGTTTAATATAGCAGCATGTACCATATTTTCATCAAAACATAAAAGAACATAAAGGAGTCCAAACATCTGAGAGAACACTGTGAGCAAACATTGATTCCGTTATGGCTTGATTTATTTTGACCCTTATAAACTATAATGAACTGTAATGACCTATAATAGTTTACATTTATATTAAATGCAGTTAATTTAACTTAAGATCTTTTTTGACTTAAATACTTTTTTTATATGTACTTTCATGATTAAAGTACAGTGAATGCTGATAAGCATTTATGGTAAACTTTAATATCATTTCTATTGAAATGTATATGTCATGTATTTAAATATATTGGTAATTACACATTTGTAAGATTGCAGCTGCAATTAAGTGCATTTAAAATGTATTAACTTTTAATCTAATAATAAAAATGCTGTTTAAAATTAAAATGAAATACTTTATCTCACAAGATAAGAGTCTTGAATCATAGATATGTTATACCAGGATCCAGGATCCAGTGATGTATGTGTGTACAATAGACCCTCTGATCTGGATACAGACTGGATCTGGTGGCTACAGTGACCTCGGAATAAGAGAGAAACAGACTAATATTAGCGTAGATGCCATTCTTCTAATGATGTAGTAAGTACATTGGGTGTTATGGAAAGTGTTCCCGGTTCCGGTTTACCTAATTAATGCAGCCTAAAAATTCTTTAAACTGATTTGGATATTAGAAGCGTATTAGTGTGTTATGTGTAAGCCAGGTTAAAGAGATGGGTCTTTAATCTAGATTTAAACTGCAAGAGTGTGTCTGCCTCCCGAACAATGTTAGGTAGGTTATTCCAGAGTTTAGGCGCTAAATAGGAAAAGGATATGCCGCCCCCAGCTGATTTTGATATTCTAAGTATTATCAAATTGCCAGAGTTTTGAGAATTCAGCGGACGTGGAGGACTATAATGTAACAAGAGCACATTCAAATACTGAGGTGCTAAACCATTCAGGGCTTTATAAGTAATAAGCAAGATTTTGAAATCTATACGATGTTTAATACGGTAGGTAGCCAGTGTAGTGTTGACAGGACCGGGCTAATATGGTCATACTTCCCGGAACTCTAGCTGCTGCGTTTTGGACTAGCTGGAGTTTGTTTATTAAGCGTGCAGAACAACCACCCAAAAAAGGATTACAATAATCTAACCTTGAGGTCATAAACGCATGGATTAACATTACTGCATTTGACATTGAGAGCATAGGCCATAATTTAGATATATTTTTGAGATGGAAAAATGCAGTTTTACAAATGCTAGAAACGTGGCTTTCTAAGGAAAGATTGCTATCAAATAGCACAACCAGGTTCCTAACTGATGACGAAGAATTGACAGAGCAGCCATCAAGTCTTAGACAGTGTTCTAGGTTATTACATGCAGGAGCTTTTAGGTCCTATAATTAACACCTCTGTTTTTTCAGAATTTAGCAGTAAGAAATTACTCATCATCCAGTTTTGGGATGCCATGTCATCCGGACTAAAAAGAGGACAAGGACAACCCAAGTTTTTATCAGCACTCTGTTCAGAAGTCTCCATCTCTGATGGTATGGGGTTGCATGTGTGCGTGTGGCATGGGCAGTTTACACGTCTGGAAAGGCACCATCAATGTTGAAAGGTATATCCAAGTTCTAGAACAACATATGCTCCCATCCAGACGTCGTCTCTTTCAGGGAAGACCTTGCATTTTCCAACATGACAATGCCAGACCACATACTGCATCAATTACAACATCATGGCTGCATAGAATAAGGATCCGGGTACTGAAATGGCCAGCCTGCAGTACAGATCTTTCACCCATAGAAAACATTTGGCACTTCATAAAGAGGAAGATGTGAAAAAGAAGACCTAAGACAGTTGAGCAACTAGAAGCCTGTATTAGAAAATAATGGGACAACATTCCTATTCCTAAACTACTAAATGTTTAAACTATTAAATTGTTAGAATATATTTTTAAAATATTAATTTTTTTTTATTATATAATTATATAATTATTAAAATTAAAAATAATTTGAAACTTTGCATTCTGTTTTTATTCACAATTTGTACAGTGTCCCAACTTTTTTGGAATCGGGTTTGTGTATATATATATATATATATATATATATATATTTGTGTGTGTGTGTGTGTGTGTGTGTGTGTGTGTGTGTGTGTTTATTTATTTATTTATTTTTTACCTCAAACATTCAGTTTATTTCCAGATATAAATTTATCTTGAACCCAATATTTTTAGTGCCGTTTCATTCTTTCAGATCCCGATGTAGAGGTACTCAAATCTGAACAAAAGGAAAGAGAAGTAAAACAGATAGAAAAAAATGCTCGGCTGTGGTACATAGCAGCACATTAGTAATATAACTCTCTCTCTATTCCTGATGCTCCCCTAAAACCCGAGCAGCCACAAACCTTATGGAGCAGAAAACTACATTTGTATTTGTGTCCCACCCAGGACTGCCTGTTGCCTCATGAGCTGTTTATCTAGGACGGATGCCACGACAGGGTCAGCTCCCTGTAAAGGCAATGAAAAGTTCAGCATTTGAATCTGAGAAGGTGTGATGGAAATGGACAGATTATTTCACCAAGACTGCATGAGTCAGTCAGTCAGTGAGTTAGAAACATGTGAAGGCCAAAGGTGAGATTCTCACGCCAGAGACAGACAAGTTTGTTGTTTGTGATTTTGTGTAACTAAATATCTTTCCACACATTACTTTTTTTTTTTTTTTTATGTCAGAAACTAGTGACAGTTGTTCCAGGAATCAATGTTGTGTTCACAAAGATGCCTGGCCGAGTTGTTGAATGTAATAGCTTTCATGGAACTTGTACAAACCCCATATGCCCTTGACTTCTTGTAGTCACATGGCTCAGGTGGTTGGCCCAGAAAGTTCTGCACTCCAGTAAACAATGTTTCTGTAACTTCCATCAAGATGAATAGGAGAGCTAACGAATAGTTTTCTCCAGCTATAATAGACCTGCTTGCTCTCCAAGCATGTTGCCAGATGGTTGGGGTTTGGCAAAGGTGAAAGGAAGCCATCATTCTGTTGGGTGAGAAGGGAGAACAGTGGAGGCAGTGTCTGGGAAGCAGAAAGCACCTGTAGTCTCTCTGAATCCAGCCATAGAAACCAGCTTCACATTTTACTGCCTATCCAGAATGATAAAAAACCACAAGAACCTCAGTCAATGGGACATTAGCTAATTTTGTTTATGTGATTTTGAAAGGGGAAAAAAAATGGAGAACACATCTTAAGTGCAAAACGATGAGCTCAGCCAAAGTGACTTCAAAATAATGTAAACAATTTGGTTCCTTTCAGTTTCAACTTGAAACTTAGTTCCCAGGTTTCAGCATGTCCAAAATGTTTTGTAATATAGTTGCAGATAGTAAAATAAAAGTAAAACAAAATAAAAAATGAACAAAAGTTTTACAAATTTCATGGGGGAAAAATAACCTTAAAATTATTAACATCGTAATTGCATCTTTTTGCATCTTCAAAAGACAGATTGTCATACAGGTTTAAAATTACATGAGGTTGAGTGAATGAAAGAATTATTATTTTGAGTGAACTGTGCCTTTATTACCCATTCAAACTGTATTAATCTCATGGCATTATTCATGCAATTGTAATTGCAGTGTAAATGCATTTATTCTACCTCTACACTCTATTCTATACCTAAATGCCAATTTCAGATGCAGCTTCTAGAAGAAAAAAATAAATAAAAAACATGGCCATTGAAGCCTAAAAGTTTCTTTATTAAATAAACTGTATGTTGAATTAAATAAAATATTTATTTTTAAAGCTACTTTTTGTAATGTCTATCTAATGCTTTTCTCATTTAACATAATAACGACTTTAAATTATGATCATTTCTCAGTCAAATTTGATGCACAATTAATCTGTGATTGTTTATATTATTTAATTTGCCACATTATGTAAATAATTAGATTAAACATTTCAATTGCTATATCATTAAAGTAGTTTTAAATATAATTAACTTTAGGCATCACATTATAATTGTACAGTATTATTAAAATAATGAACAATTCAAATGAACAATTAAATAGCCAGTACCAACCAACATACATTATTAGACATGCTATGCGTATATTATTTAGAAAGTGACCAATATTTTGTATGTAGATTGATTTCTCCTCTTTAAACAGTTTCTCAGGCGCGTTCTCTCATCACTGCTGCTACATGAATATGACATATCACAGCACTACGGAGTAGTGCTTATATTAGAAGTCAGAAGGCACTTAAGTTAATTTATGATTTTCTGTCTGTCTGAAACAAAGAAATAAAAGCGAGATATCTGTACCAAATTGAATTGCTTAGCATCATATTTGTTTCGCATTCCATTGTATTGCATTGAATCTTATTGTGTTGAATCAATTCGAAATTGAATTGCACTGCATCATAACTGGGGTGAATCGTATCGCATCGATAGCTACTTTATATTTTTCTTTAACGTAACATATCGTTGGCTATGCATTGAGATGTGTATTGCATCCGCCGCAGACAGTTATGGAGAAGCACATCCCATATGCTGTCAGCCAACATAGTGCTAACATACACTGCATCCCTACAAAACACAGAGAAAGTTCCTTTTATATAGTAAAAATCTTACCTATGTGGCATGAGTAAAAGCCTAGATTTCAGTTTTGAGAAACAGTGTCTCTTGACTGCTTTTGAAGAAACCATGGCTGTGAGCAAAACCTAATTTGGAATGAGAAACATAGATAATTTGCAGAATTAATTAGCAGATGCACTAGCTGAACTTGTACCTCTAAAGAGAAAATATCTTTTAGAAAACCCTCAAAGCAGCTTTGTGTGGCTGGGAACTTTGAACAAGTGCTACAAGAGAAAAAAGACATAGTTCACACTTTTCCTGACTTGTGCTGCCTCAAAGATTTTTGAAGGTGTTCCATTAGCATTCTGTGTAGCACTGAGTAGTTATTGAACAAATGTGCACTTGCTGAACATTACTTTGCCTCCTTAATCTGGCTCCACATTGGTCTCCATAGAGATTTTCCTCCCGAAAGGTTACAAACACCATCCTGATGCACTGTGTAAATAATATCAATACTGTAGGATACCAAGAGCCCTAGTGTCTCACAGCAAAACAGCCAGGTGAGTGTTGGAGCTGATTTTGTGTACCATTCATTGCAAACTGTCTCTCTGGTCCAACAAAACAAACCTCATTCTCTGAGCCTGTATTGATAAGAACCCTTTCACCAAGCACAACAGACCCTGGCAAATGGGATGTTTACATAGGGAAACAGGGAAAAGGGGGAACCCAGAAATGCACAATGAAATCATAGAAGCTAAAATCATTCCCATCTTGGTAAATAAAACTGATTTTCTGAGTACTGAGTGATTACACATAAAAATGAAGATAACGGAGAAAATTAAAATTTAAGATACAATCACACAGTAAAATATAGAAAATGCTTTATCTGCTTGGTCTGAGAAAACTATAATCCCCCAAATAAGTTTGAGAAATGGAAAGAATAGTATATGCTTGCAGTAAGTAGACTTTATCTGTTAGTTTTAGGCACAGTGCCTGAATTTGGTCTCAGCATTATGTGAGATTTTTGAAACATATATATTCACATTCTCCAATAAAAGATATATAATATATATGAGATTATTATTTAATTTTTTATATTATTATTATTATTCATAATTTTGATAGAAAGTGAATTAGGGGGAAAATACACCTTTTACTCTATTTTGATAGCATTTTCTGTACAAAAAAAAACTTTGGTTGCCCTAAATTATTTATACAATATATTAAAATCATAATATATAGTGTTACATGTGAAATATAAATATAGTAAAACATTGCTTTTGATTGTGGCATTCAGATGTATGATAACAGATGTCTGATGCTTCAAGTGCCAGAAAATGCCAGAAAGTCCGGTTTCCTTATGAGACTGCCTTGACTTACCTGATCAGACTGAGCCTTTTTTCATACATCAGTATGAAATGTGCTTTCATAGCTCTTAAAATTATGGTAATGTAATAGATGCCAAGTCTAGGCTGGTCTGTGTATGTGTATGAGATACTTTTCTTTACTGCAACAGCTGATTAGAAGTGTGATGTGGAATATATTAGCATTAATAGAAACGCATATGCTGTCTGTGTTGATGTTGCTTTGTTGATGTGTCCACCATTTCATTAATAAAAATATCTTTGAAACTTTGATCTCGCTTTGACTGCTGTAGTGATTATGAAGCCATGAGAGTGCATGCATTAAACACAAGGTCTGACAGTAATCTTTTATCCTGTTCACCTTCTAGACACGGCATACTGAAGCAATACAATCTTTTTAAGCAAATTCCAATGTTCCTCCTATCATTCCACCCAGAGGTGTATTCAGGTTTTCATTAGGGTTGTAAATTAGAAATACATTGTAGTCAGTTCTTTTAGTGTCCAGGAATGTACTTTGAAACTGTAGCTTGTAACTGTATTTAACTGTAGCTGAAGTTATACATAAAAAAAAGTTAAACTATAGTCAAGCTATAGTCAAAAAATAAAAATACATAAATTAAATAAATAACAATAGGTACACTGAAAACTAATACAAGAACCTACACTGAATCTATTTAATCATTTATGTGGTTTAAAACTTCAACAAAAGAGTTTACACCTAATACATCTAAAACATTTTATCTGCATATACCATAACTTATTTAATTTAACAAATTCAGCAAAACAGCAATACTTAACTTAATAATCAGATATGGGAAAAGAAGGCCAAGAATGATTATCAGGTACCTGAATCATGTTTTGAATCATCTTTACATGTATTGTTCGAATGAACAGATTCACTAGAATGATTCAAACACTGCATACTTATGAGAGATTACTGCTTTGGATGTACTGATTCTCTAATGATTTTCAAGGTATGAGAGAGAATCGTTCATGAGAACACATCTGGTTATTTTGTGACTTTTATAAGATTTTATTTATTTATTTATTGCATTATGTATGTATGCTCTCTCATGGTTACTGTTTCTTGTCTTACTCATTTCCCATTAGCCTTGTTAGCTTGTATTTATGCGTAAGTCATTTAAAATGTCAGGTGCCAGCAAAAAAAATAAATAAATATGCAACATTATGGTGATGCTCCTATTAATTTATGAAAACATTAATTGTTAATGTTTTTAAACAATCAAAATGACCATACTGTCACAGGGAAACACATTTGCATAATGCCCACATATGTTCTATATTGGCTGGCCACGAACAACTTGACCCGCCCTCAGAAACTGTCGCTAGTTTGTGTGGTTAATATCATATTGAGAAGCCGCTGTGGCCTGCACTGTGAAAGCAATTTTTTATTTTTTTTTTCACTTCCAAAAAACAAAGCTGCAAAGAATCAGTTTTTTTTTTCATTGTACCACAGCAGCACCCAAATATTTGTGTGTGTGTGTGTGTGTGTGTGTGTGTGTGTGTGTGTGTGTGTGTGTGTGTGTGTGTGTGTGTGTGTGTGTGTGTGTGTGTGTGTGTGTGTGTGTGTGTGTGTGTGTGTGTGAGTGTTCCATCATTTTACTGACGACTGCTTCTCTAAATCTTACCGCACTCCTCCTCTGTAATTCCCTGCTGAGGTTATGTGGGTGCACACGCATTCCATTAGCATACGAGTTTCACATACAGTACACACAAACATATCCACACTAACCCCATCCCCGACTGTGACCCACGCTGCACATAATCACACACACACACGCATATATATTTTGAAGTTGTCCTTCATTTTCTTTTGGTTTTGTTTCGTGTTACAAATACTTTACTGTGTGCAGTGTTTGTTTGCGCTTGTGTAACCGGTCTTTCTCATTGCTCTCCTTCCATCGGCCAGCCAACCCAAGCGCCACACAGCAGAGCTACCTTGTGCTGACGTGAAGCAATCGTAAACTGACTCGTCCATTGTTTGTCTTAAGGGGAAATAGAAAATGTCGATCCCTGTCCAAAGCTGTTGCTGAGAAAGATGTGGCCTGGGACTCTGTTGACTCTACAGAGGAGGAGAAAGAGGGGGATCCCCCATCCGTTCTTCCCAAGTCCACGTCACCCTCAAGTCAGACCGTCTCTCCTGCTGCATCATCTGGAGGTGGAATGTTTGCTGTGATGTGTGATTTTCTGAGTGCTCAAGAGCAGAGAGAGTAGCGTTACCTTCTGGAGCTACAGAGTCTATGAGAGTCAATTATTCAAGCTGTCCGGCCAGCTGAGAGGTTGAGTGATGTCGAGAGCCTGCGGACGGAGCTCCCAACGCCAGCTCAGCGCAGAAGTATAGCTTACCAGAGAGACCGAGATTCACAAACCGATATGGGGTCCAGCAGCCAGCCGATGCTATAAACCAAGCCAAAATTGGTAGTCTTCCTGCAGGGGGAGGACATTGAGAACTTATTGCATCACTTTGAGCATCTGGCTAAAACCTGGAGGCGGCCAGAGGATTAGTGGAGTTATCGTCTTGTTCCACTGTTAATGAGGTGCTCTTGGAAGAGTTCACCATCTCTGTTTTTTGAAAAGTGTTTTTAATACAAAAAAAGTCAACTTTCAAATAATTATGTTCAGTTATGCACTCAATACTTGGTCGGGAATCCTTTTGCAGAAATGACTGCTTCAATGCAGCGTGGCATGGAGGCAATCAGCCTGTGGCACTGCTGAGGTGTTATGGAGGCCCAGGATGCTTCGATAGCGGCCTTAAGCTCATCCAGAGTGTTGGGTCTTGCGTCTCTCAACTTTCTCTTCACAATATCCCACAGATTCTCTATGGGGCTCAGGTCAGGAGAGTTGGCAGGCCAATTGAGCACAGTAATTCCATGGTCAGTAAACCATTTACCAGTGGTTTTGGCACTGTGAGCAGGTGCCAGGTCGTGCTGAAAAACGAAATCTTCATCTCCATAAAGCTTTTCAGCAGATGGAAGCATGAAGTGCTCCAAAATCTCCTGATAGCTTGCTGCATTGACCCTGCCCTTGATAAAACACAGTGGACCAACACCAGCAGCTGACATGGCACCCCAGACCATCACTGACTGTGGGTACTTGACACTGGACTTCAGGCATTTTGGCATTTCCTTCTCCCCAGGTCTTCCTCCAGACTCTGGCACCTTGATTTCCGAATGACATGCAAAATTTGCTTTCATCCGAAAAAAGTACTTTGGACCACTGAGCAACAGTCCAGTGCTGCTTCTCTGTAGCCCAGGTCAGGCGCTTCTGCCGCTGTTTCTGGTTCAAAAGCACACGCCTGTGCACGGTGGCTCTGGATGTTTCTACTCCAGACTCAGTCCACTGCTTCCGCAGGTCCCCCAAGGTCTGGAATCGGTCCTTCTCCACAATCTTCCTCAGGGTCCGGTCACCTCTTCTCGTTGTGCAGCGTTTTTTGCCACACTTTTTCCTTCCCACAGACTTCCCACTGAGGTGCCTTGATACAGCACTCTGATTACAGTCTATTCATTCAGAAATTTCTTTCTGTGTCTTACCCTCTCGCTTGAGGGTGTCAATGATGGCCTTCTGGACAGCAGTCAGGTCGGCATTCTTACCCATGATTGCGGTTTTGAGTAATGAACCAGGCTGGGAGTTTTTAAAATCCTCAGGAATCTTTTGCAGGTGTTTAGAGTTAATTAGTTGATTCAGATGATTAGGTTAATAGCTCGTTTAGAGAACCTTTTCATGATATGCTAATTTTTTTGGAATTTTGGGTTTTCAAAAAAATGCCAAAATCATCAGTATTAAAACAATAAAAGACCTGAAATATTTCAGTTGGTGTGCAATGAATCTAAAATATATGAAAGTTTAATTTTATCATTACATTATGGAAAATAATGAACTTTTATCACAATATGCTAATTTTTTGGGAAGGACCTGTATTTATCTGTTTTGTTCTTTTGTACAGTGTATTCTTTGTTACTTTGTATATAGCTTCGTCATTTTTTACTACTATGGCGCAGCCTGACGTGCACCTCTCCAGAAATGTAATAACGAGTCAATTCTATGCGGACCACAAGTGCTGTGATTGGTCTGCTACAAACCCTCCCTCCGTATGTACTTGTGTTTTGTGTGTGTTTATGTGCACTTTAATATATTTTAATGTTACACCTTCTTATATAAAATAAAACAAACCAAATAACAAGTGTCATTTATTATACTACATAGCATTATACATCAGTAATTGTCCGCAACAAACAATGTTGATCTGCCGTGGTACAAGTCCTTGTGGAGATTGAAAGAATGTAATCTTCTCCTGTTCCTTTCCAATGATTTGATATTTATTTTTCCGCCATCACGACTATAATGCTTCTCCAACGAGACGCTTCTTCTTCAGCATTTGACATGGTTAATTTGCGGGTTCATTTGATAAATAACATGAATGACTTTAAGTGTAGATTGTATGAAGCAGGTAAGATGGCAAAAGAACAATTGTGTTCTTCGCAGAGGCGTATGAAGTCACTTTATGATCAGCGAACTGAGAAACGACAATTTACGCCTGGTGATCAAGTGTTGGCTCTGTTACCTATGGAGGGCTCACCGTTTCAAGCTCAGTATACAGGTCCTTTTATGGTGGTAAAGCATGTTACTGATTAAAACTCTGGGGTGTTATCTTATTGCCACCCCAGATAGAAGGAAGTCAACACAGTTGTGTCATATTAATTTGTTGAAGCCTTATTATTGCCGTTCTCACAAAGCCTTAGACGCCAAGATGGAGGTGAAACCTGTATTGATATTTGAGAGTACTTCACCTGTTCCCTTGGAGGAGGAAATTGATGAAGGAGTTTCTTTTCCAGAGGATACGGTACTGTCTTAAAAATTCAGAGACTCTACAAAATTTGCATAAAATGTTGGCCCATTTGCCAGAGAGTAAATGTGCTGACTTGAGTGCTCTTATTAACAGCCATGTCTTTTTATTTGACGATATACCTTCACGTACGCACTGGTTGGAGCACATTCTTGACGTTGGGGATGCTGAACCCATTCAACAGCATTTTTATCGGGTGTCCCCAAATAAACTCCTGCATCTTAGGGCTGAAGTTAAGTATAAGCTGGAAAATGACATTGCACGACCATCATCTTCTAGCTGGGCATCCCCCTGCTTGCTTGTAAATAAGCCTGACTGAACTTATCGGTTTTGTACCGACTATTGTAAAATAAATAAAGTGACTAAGCCAGACTCATTTCCACTTCCTCGTATTGAGGATTGTGTTGATCAAGTTGGGTCTGCGAAATTTGTTAGTAAATTCGATCTGCTTAAGGGCTATTGGCAGGTTCGTTGCACGGGGCTGTGTGTGGCCAGTTTGGGCCAAGGTTGAGGCCATCAATCGATTTCCTTCCCCTACTACGAAGAAGGAATTTATGCATTTCTTGGGGTTAGTGGGTTACTATAGGGGATTTTGTAGGAATTTTTCTACTGTAGTAGCCCCCCGCACTGATTTGCTGAAAGCAAAAGCAGCTTTTGTTTGACTTCTGTCTGCCAGGAAGCCTTTGAGGCAGCTAAATCATTGGTCATTTCTGCTCCTGTGTTAGCAGCCTTTTAGGTTGTGTGTGGATGCTAGCAACGTTGGTGCAGGAGCTGTATTGTTACAGGCCGATGATGCGGGCATTCACCATCCAGTTAGTTATTTTTCTAAAAAGTTTTCTTCTTATCAGTTAAATTATTCTGTGGTTGAGAAGGAGGCATTAGCTTTGATTTGGGCCCTGCAAAATTTTGAGGTGTATGTGGGATCCGTGTCGGACCCATTGGTCGTGTATACCCACCATAATCCACTTATTTATTTACACTCTTTAAGGTGCCCAAACCAGCGAATGACTCATTGGTGACTCTTTTTCACATCAAAGGTGCCGACAATGTGGTGGCTGACGCATTGTCTAGAGCTCCTTACTCCGCTTAGCTGTTGATTTGTCCATGTTTTGTTTTACTGATTCTCTTAAATTGCTTCTACAGGGCCCGTAGTTCCTGAGGATATTGGGAGTAGTGGGTGCTCTCCAGTATGTAGGGGTTATCGGCTGAAGGGTTAGGTTGGGTTTCATAAATGGACACCCTTTTCTATGGGGGAGGGTGTTATGAACCCAGTATGGGTCATATTTGTTGGTTGCTTGTTTTTCCCTTTGTTTGTTTTGCAGGATGGAGTAAGGTTGAGTGATGTCATGATGGCTGAGGACTTACACCTGTGTTGGAACTGATGCCGGCAGATTTAAGCAGTTCCCTTCAGTTGCGCGGGGCTCGCTTTCTTTCTTTGTGCTGTTTTTGTCCCGTGCTTTTCTAATTTAATCTTACTTAAATAAATGTTATTCCTTTTTCTTATCATGATCCAACGTGGTGACTCCTTCTTTGTTGCGGCTTGCAAGCTGGCCGTGACACACCAGCAACATGCCCATGGAGTCTGCTGACTAGCGGTTTGCATGTGTACTGCACGGCGACGCGGACAACGACGCAGAAGTATAACTGAAAACTGACTCATAGCCTACGATGTAAAGGTTATGGCGTATGTCCGACGCAGAAGTATAAATCAGCCTTAAGCTTTTAGACACAGCCCTACAGTCAGAAAGTGGAGCTACATTTACTTCCAGCCAGTCTGTAGTTTTTGTTCAGACCAATGCAAAATTCATACCAACATTTTATGCACTGTCATAGATTTTACCTGGTTGAAGCAACGTAAGCATATTGTGCATTCTTAAATATATATATATATCTTATATAAAAAATATATATATATATATATATATATATATATATATATATATATATATATATATATATATATATCCTGGAAAAATATATTGGGTATATATATATAGGGGTCTCCTGGAAAAAAGGTTGGGAACCACTGCTGTAGTGCATCTTTCCTGGAAACTGCCTGTTACTACAGTATGTTAAACAATATTCAGTAAATCTAAAAGTTCACTGGGAACAAACTTGGTTAGTTTACTCTGAAACAATGAGACACTGTTGCTAAAACAGAGTTTTATAGCATACTCTTACAACCACATTCACACCTGCTGGGTCTGGACTGCTCTCAGGAGCATCTTTTCACCAGATGGACCACCGTTTTTGTTGCTCTTTCAGCTCTTGGACCCATCATCAGCAGAATACTATCAGGTTCTGATCTTAAAGATAAGCTATATATCAAAGTAATGAGCATTCCTTCCCCGTAAATCCTCAGTTATTCACCATAGTTAGGTATTGCATAGGGCTTTGTGGCTGCAATAGTCATATTTCCTCCTGACAGCTTTAGGAAACAGTTCCCATAACATCATCTGTTGAGGCCAAGGAGCGATGTGACATCACAGCTGACTCAGTCCTGGAAAGGTCAGCATTATTTGATTTTGATGTTTCAAAATCTTGATGTTTCATCAGATTATCCAGTCAACAGTTGACTCCTTATTGTTTCTAGTGCATAAAAAATGTATGTCATGAATAAAGCCAAGACAATTGATTTGCTACTTTTCTAGAACAAAAGCCACCCCTTCAGGATTCTTTTTTTTTTACAATTTAATCTTAAGGTATATTATGACTAACACTTTTAATATAATATATTTTGTATTGTATATATATAATATATTATTTTGGGCTTTTGCATCCTCCTGCTTTGTCTCTATCAGTTATTGGACACTTGGCCTTTGATTCTTAATTCCTTGCTTTCTTTTCGACATTTGATATCTACTCTCAGTTTTTGAAACTATTGGAATTATTCATCAGAAAACATGTATTCTGTGAAAATAAGTGGCTGGGATTAATCAGTGAGCAAAATCAGTGAGTGGAAACAACAGTTTGACCTTATATTTTTTCCATCAATTAAAAATAAAATGTTCAGTCCATTACCTTTCCAAAACAAATAAGCCAATGAATAAATTAACAGACGCAAACAAATTCAAAACACTCAAATGGGGGGGGGGGGGGTCAGGAAAGTGCCCTTAAGTCTCTGTTTCTCATAGATACAGTCGATTGAACAGAAACACGCTGACCTCTGATCCAGCACTTAGGTATGAGGTTATGAGCTTGATGTAGCAGAACAGAGTAGTTTGGGGATGAACTGTTTTGATAATGGAAACGTCTCGGTGTTGCTCCATGAACCCTGAGCAGAGAGCATTGTGCTCCATTTATCATCTCATACTGTGAGCAGCAGCAGTAGGCAAAGTGATCAAAACAGTTTAGCTGCTTTTAAATCAGACTGGAAAGGTTTTTTGCAGTGCCCAATATAAACAAAAAAAAACATTTTCACTACTGACAAAAAATAAAAAAATGTGTCACCACAAATATTTAAATCACTTTCGGAGTTAAATTTCGAGCTGATCACATCTTCTTGTGGCAATGACCTTGCTGAAACTCCAAAATCAATGACATCTGTATATTGAATCTGGTTTTATAATAATTTATAACATTGAACCTGTTGGGGTTTTTTCACAAACTCTCAAGTGTTTTTAAGAACATCTTAGTACAGTACTACAAGGTTCTTAAAAACCTTTTAGTACTGTACAGTGTGTATCCTGGAGCTATAATGTTCGCACAGGCACATTTCACAAACGATTTTCCGTTGTGTTTGAGCAGTCATTGAGGGCCCATGTTCAATCTTTCACAACAAACCAGACCCAGTTATGTCAATTCTAAAATTTATTCAGGCATTTTGCATCTTCCTTCTTTTGTCTCCCTTGGCAATTTTTGGCCACAGCAGGTTTTCACAAGGGGCCTTTAGCCCCTTTAGCAAAGAGGACAGGCTGAAGCCAGAGGCTGTTTACCTGATGTGAGATCATGGCTGACGCATTATGAAAAGAAAAACAGATTTTGTTAAAGATGTGTGACCCAAAATTTAAAGTCTTACTAAAATATGCAGAGACAGAAAACAGAGTAACAAGAGGAAACATTTGCAGTGGATTAATTCAATGGAGTGTATGGGTTTTAATCGAGACACCGAGTTTCTTCTCAACAGGTAAGCTGGGGAAGTTGTGGCCTAGTGGTTAGAGAGTTTGACTCCTAACCCTAAGGTTGTGGGTTCAAGTCTCAGGCCGGCAATACCACAACTGAGGTGCCCTTGAGCAAGGCACCAAACCCCCAACTGCTCCCCGGGTGCCGCAGCATAAATGGCTGCCCACTGCTCCGTGTGTGTATTCACTGCTGTGTGTGTGCACTTAGGATGGGTTAAATGCAGAGCACGAATTCTGAGCATGGGTCACCATACTTGGCTGTATGTCACGTCACTTAAACTTTTTTTTTTGCCACACTTTAGCTACTGTCAAGCCCAAGATAAAATAGTTAGATTTTTATCATAAACAAAGTTAAGAATAATCATAAGACCATGATGAGTGTAAGGGGCATTTACAAAGGTTGTTAGTAAATATACCTTATTTTTGTAAGTCTAGTAAAGCAGAAACTACATACTTCACCTTTATGTCTAGTGTATTGCGTTATGGGAACTAGGCATACAGAAATTTCAAGTGAATGATGGTAATATGTTATTCTGAGCATAGCTTCAGACAGAATGACTGCTGGTAGACAGATTTATTCAAAAAAAATTAAAGATCTGGTCATTATCCTAAGTGTATAAAAGTGTCCCCTCCACCAGAGACAGATAAGATTGCAGCTTCATGCAGTCATTTCCACGCTTGTCATTCAGCTACTAAGTATATCATGATGGAGAACCACAGAGTGTTAAAGTAGAGCCAATAATCACAAACACGCAACCACATGAAAAACGCTCTACTGCCATGTTGAAACAGATCCTTTGCCAACACTAATACAAAGAGTGTGTGTTTAAATTTGAGACGACCCTGTACTTTCAGCGGTCCTGGCTATTTACTGGTTACTCAGAGAAAGTTCATTCCATCTTTAATCTACTGTAAACCCAGAAAAGTACTTTTTAAATTTGTTTTTCACAGTGCTTTAGAGAAATCAGGCTAATCTGATGCTGGGAAATGACTGTAACAAGTGAGATTAGAACAGACTGTGTCATTTCAGGATTTTTTTATTACGTATATAAAATTCTGAGTCTTAGGGCTGGTTTTATCTCCTTTAGGCTACATTAAACAGGTTCTCACAGAGAAGTGACACTTATAGTTTATTGGCTGAGCTGGGAAGAAACCCAGACAACGCTGAATGGCCATTAAAAAAAAAACAAAAACAATATATATATACTATATATATATATATATATATATATATATATATATATATATAATAAAAATATTAACGTATAATGTACCATTGAATACATAAATAAAAATAGAGAGAGAGAGAGAGAGAGAGAGAGAGTGAGAGAGAGAGAGAGAGAGAGAGAGATTTTTTTTTTGTCTTCAGTGGTACATTATACACTAATATTTTTATTCTGCTTGTATTTTATAAAATTAAAATTTTTAAATACTAATTTGTATTAATTTTGTATAAAAAAAAAATATTTAGAACTTCTAGTACATCTAGCTACTACTTTTTTAACTGCTGGCTACTTTACAACTATTTTGGCAGAAAATATGCAATGTATTCAGCACAGTTTATAAATGCTGAAGAATTAAAATCATTAAAAAATTATAAAATATAAATCCAAATTGTGTTCTCCATAGAATACAACATAATAATCAAGTGTTTTATTGAACAATAGTTTTCATATGGCCATAAGTGCATGATTCAATGTTTTATCTATTATTCTGAAAGATGATAAATAGTTAATTTATAGAGATTACTTTCTCCATTGCCGTTGCTCATGAGAGGTTTGAACAAACCACCAGCTCAGCTGTAATATGTGGTTATTTTAAACTTTTGAGAGTTAAGCTTTAAGATCATGTAGTTAGCAAAATGAATTAATTCTAATCATGTTTTAATGTTTGAAAAATCAATACAGTATATTGAGTGCTATCAAGTCAAGTCACTTTTATTTATATAGCACTTTTAACAATACAGATTGTGTCAAATCAACTGTACAGTATTAATTATAGATTTTACCTGGTTGAAGCAATGTAAGCATATTGTGCATTCTTAAAAATAGTGTGTCAATGATGCAAAATGACAATAGTAAACACTCATTTTTCAGTTTAAGGCAGTTCATCATTGAATTCAGTGATGTCATCATCCAGCTCAGTTCAATTTAAATAGTATCTGTGCAATCAAGTTGGAAATGAATTGTCCCCAACTTGGCAACCCAGAGGCGACAGCGGCAAGGAACCAAAACATTGGTGACTTCTGGAAGCACCTCTTTTAGGAGCTTAGATGGAATAGATGTTATAGATGATTTAGAAACTCACATGAATATTCATATGTATATATATATTCTATATATAGAATATAGATATAGATATTCACATGAAAGCAATCTCAGGCATTTAATGCTTACTACTTCTGCAGTATTGTATTTATTTATTTATTTAATTTAATTTATTTATTTATTTATTATTTTTTCTTTTTTTTGTATAGTACAGTGAACATGCTATAATGTTAGTACAGGCACATTTCATAAATGATTCTCCAATGCGAATGGACATTTCATGGCTTCTTTATGTCTTTATCTCTTTTGCTAAATGAATTCAGAAATGAATCTCCAGAGCCTCACTAACAGACATTTATTGGTGAGCTTTACTAGCTGCATTTTGAGAGAAATAAGTGATTTTCTGGAAGGAGTTTTGATCGTGAAAGGATTTGTAGAGGAAAGAGTAACCTACACAGACTTTCAGCATATAAACACAGGAGGCTCACATCATCCTGTGCTCTGATTGGCTGGCCGTTCATGGTTCATGGTTTATGTGTACTGTAGGATTAGAAGCACACAGAGAGTAGTGGCATACAAGAGTATGGATATTGGTTGTGGCGGCGCTGAAAATTTGTCAAGGCTAAACCCTACAGTGTGTATCCATCACTATTGTATAGTGCCATTGTTTTCTGTCCTTCACTTTCATTGCTTGTCATATTTAATGTATTGTACTGAACATCTCTTTCACACACACTCAACTCACATGCCATGCTACTTTTGGTTCTTCATTAGAAGGCCGTTGTAGGAGAGCTCACAAAGCTGGGATTCCTGACATTGTCAGAATTTTGTCGAAGGTTAATATTCAATAAAAAGGCAATTAATCAGACACCAGTGAGCATGTCACACTAAGCGGCCCAAGACTGCCAGTTTTAGCCTACGAGGAAAATATTGCAGGGCAAAATCAGGGTCACAACTGTACATTGTGCAGTCAGTTTAAGACAGGTACATGTGAGAACAACTGGACAGAAGTCAAAACAACAGAGCATTTTGAACAATTTAATAAGAAATTGTTTTAAAAGTAGTAATAAAAAATAAATATGTATGTTAATGGTATATATGTTATCTATTTATTCAAACATGGATTAATCACATTAATAAACATGACAACAGCCAGTCAGTGCACGACGCTATTAAGTAGTGACAGACATTAAAGAAAAGAAAATAATTTAAAGAAATCATGACAGAAATATATTACTGTTGTATAAATGTCTTTCTCAAAGTAATTAATGATAAGAAGAAGAAGAAGTAGAAGAAGAAGAAGAAGAAGAAGAAGAATGTTAAGGAATGTCATACAATCCAGATATTTGAAAGTGAAGTTATTTTGTAAACATATTGCTATATTTTCATGTATTTACATTTTAAAAGATTGATTTATTTTATGATTTAAGTTTATTAATTAATTTTTGATGATAAATTTGTATTTAAGGAAAAATAAAATGTATTTCATTGAGCCCTAAATTAAAAGGGAGCTTGCTCTGTGGAGTTTAATTGTTGAGTTGTTATTATTATAAATCTACAAGATTTGTTGTTAGTTTTTGTTTCTTTTTTATTTTAATTGATTTTATTATTTTATTTTATTTGTTTTTGTTGTTATTTATTTATTTATTTAGCAGTTTTGCGTTAATGGTACATAAATAATTGATATTCTGCTTGTATGTTGTAACTAATTGTTGTATTTATTTGTTTGTTTGTTTCATTTTCCTAATTCTTCTGTCTCTCTGGCATCTATTACATTTAAACCTACTTTTCTCTTACACTGTGTTTATATTCTATGCCACATTTATGATAACAATTTAGTTTATGTTTTAATTTTACAAACTTCTTTAGTTAACAATCTTTTTTTTTTTCTTTTTTTGCTTATTATTTTATTTTTTTATTTATTTATTTGTTTTGCTGTTTCATGTCAGAAAAAAAAAATACAATCTGATGAGAGAGAAAAAAGCAGCTCTGTAGGACACATATATAAACTACATTGCCTTGATCTTAATAGGCAAGAGAAAGAGGAGTTAGATTTTCCCTAGTGAAAAATTATGTCCTGCATACAGAGAAATGCTAAAATAGAAGCAAACAATCTTATTCCCCACTTACTGAAATGTTGCTTCCCACACTAGCAGATTGGCCCTATGAGAGTGAATATTCAGGTTTATGGAGACTGAAGACATTTAAGAGTCAGTTTGATAAATGAGAAGTGCATATGATTAGGTTCAGTGCACGCTCAAATGAACAGCAGGGGATCCAGAGGAGTCTAAAGTAGCAGGTCGGCCACATAAGGACAGCAGTTAACATTACTAAATCTGAACTGAGCACTTATTCCCATCACAACAAAGTTGGTTTTATTGGTTCTTGCAAACATCCCTATTACCATTACTCATATTAGAGAGGTTTGAACAAACCACTAACTCATTCCTAAATATAGGCTACTTTAAACATTTGTGTAAGTATGAGTTATTTAAAGGGACAGTTCACCCAAAAATGAAAATTGTCATTTATTCACCCTCAGGTTGTTTCAAACCTGCATGAATTTCTTTCTTCTGTTGAACACAAAAGGAGATTCATTTAAAAATGAAAATCTTAATTTTTTATTTAGTTTGTTATTGAATTAGGTATTTGTTTTGTTTTTTCTCCACCCCTCCATACTATGGAAATCATTGGCTATCATCCACTGTTTGTTTGCCAACATTCTTCAAAATATCTCCTTTTGTGTTCAACAGAAAAAAAAAAAAACTGGAAAGGTTTGGAACATCTTGAGGGTGTGAGAAATGAAAGAGAAAATGAATTTAAAATGAGCAACTGACTGAATCAATGGCCTTTTCCTGACCCAGGCTTTGTTCAATATTCCCTGGCATGACTAAAAAACGTTGTCATTTTTAATTACATTCCCCAACCCCAATTTCCCATTTACTGTCTTTTCTGGGCGTTGATCCCTTTCTTTTAATTCAGTTCAGTTTTATTTCTAAAGCACATTTGTAATCAACCTTAGTTGGCCAAAGTGCTGTATAAAAGATAAAGACAAACCCATTTAAATAAACCTGGTGAATCAGTGACTCAATGAGCCATTTATAAAGACAAGAATGAAAAGCAGTCTGTATTATTTTATATCATGTGAGGGCACATGATTTTAAACATATTTTCCAAATGTAATAATCATTTCTTTAAGAATAAAACTTTTAAACACATTTTTAATTTTTAACAGTTTTTGCGACAGTTTCCATGTTCTCACACACTGGGAGTTTAATGCCTGACAACCTGTAAAACTGCTTTCTGCTATTTCTATTGTTAAACGCTCCAGATAAATAAAGCTGAACTGCATTGATTCAAAGTGCCACATTTGAGCCCTGCATAGCAGTCACCATGTACTTAACAATGACACCCATTTGAGCAACTGCTAGCTTTAATAAGATGGACTGTCAAACATGTTTTTTTTACTCTTAAAACAAAACGTTTTATGGAAAGAGGGTGATTCAAATGCCAGTGTTTCCAACAGCACTTCTGCCAGTTTGAGGTTTCAAAGGTTTTGGAGGGAATTAGAAACAAATGCAAGGCCTTTTAAATGGCACCTGAAGTCCCATTCATAAGGTGTCTTTCCTGGCTTGGGTTTAAACAGAAAAAAATACACTCCTTAACCAACCACATTCACATCTTTACCAGTGTCATAATCACCTAAAACCAGCGTTATGACAAGGTGTTAGGAAACACACAGCCATGGGCACACACAAAAACCTACATGCTAACAAGCACATTTAACATTATAGACAGAACACAGAAAAGCTAACCACAAAAATCAACCTTTTTAGAAAAGGAACAACCCACCCCATTTTAAATAGCTATTTTTAGGTCTATATTCACTGTATTATAGGGCTGTGATTTGACTTTCTTCTTCTTTTAATTGCAGCATTTATTGCATTGTCAGCCATATTCAGGTTTCATAAAATGGGTCAAAGGGCACATTTTATTTTCAAATAACCATTAATATGATGATTGAAGTAGAATACTGACTACCACTGTGATATGTGAGTCAAAAGAAAGCTTTGTGCTTACACTGACATCTTTTAGCTACAAATTGGTTAAAATCACAGTCTTTTGGGATTTAGTGATCATGCAAGGCTGACACAATTTAAGTTTTAAGTCAACTGAAATGTGCAGCTTTAATAGGTAAATGGTGGTATGTCAAATTCATATCACTGCTTTTTTTTCCTCATTAATGTGTAAATGACAATGACAAAAAAAAATTAGATATAAAATATTTTTTGCAGAGCTGACTCTTCCACACTTTTTAGCTATTATCATTAATGAATTAAGTATTTCAGTTCACAAGTGTTCTACGAGGTAATTCCCATTTTCATTATGTCCATAAATTCAATAAAGTGTACGGAAAGAAATATTTAATTTTGTAATATTTTGCTCCTTGAAACTCGCCCTCTAAAGACATGTTAGCCAATGTCAACAAACTTAAGCACAGTGATTGACAAGTAAGGATCCAAGTTTCTCAATTGCTATAAAGAACAGGCCTGTCCCCTGATTTTTTTTTTTTTTTTTTTTTTTTTTTTTTTTTTTTTGCTGTTTAACAATTTTTTGGTTAATGTGTAATAGTGAGCTTGGGGTGGGGTTATTCATTTGACCAACCAGTGGAAGACGGAAGCATGTTAAGGAAACATGTTTGAAAGAAGTTGTTTTCGGAATTCCATTGGAAAGTTCATTTGTGGAATTCCAAAAGTGGTGCAGAATTCCATTAGTGGTGCAGAAATGAAACACTATGAAAGTGCAAAAAAAAAGTGCTTCTGTGCCCAAAGAAAAAAAATCCTATCTTTTATTATCACAAACAAATACATACATACATGGTAGAAAAGTGCAGCATTAGGCACCTCTCCCACTTTTTGGAGATCTTTCGTATGACTGTTTTATTCTCAGAGGGAGTGATTTATTTTTTCATCTCTAAAGCCAGTCAAATGAAGGTCATAGGGATTGTACTTCTTAAAGTAGCCACTCCACAACATCTGAGAGGAGAGAGGACAGCTGAGACAAGTTTTTACAAGGTGATTTTAGAAGCCTTCTGTGCTTTATTTTCAACCCGCTGACATTTAAGAGATGGAACAAGAGCTTAGAGATCAGGAAGATGCAAAGACGCAAACACTAAAATGGGTAATGAAAACCAAGAAGATATCATGAGCCTCTTGAGTCATGATTGAGATGGATCTTCTGCATTAAAACGGATGTTGTAACACTCCTAGTAAGTGCTTTTAGAGTGGCCTGGCATAGTAATCTGCATTAAAACGGATGTGCAATGACTTGGTGAGTGAAATTTTGGGAGCGTGCCACCAGAAATTGCAGACAGTTAACTATAACCATACAGACTTAGGTGAAAATATGCAATATGCACATACATATCAGTATACTATTGGACATACTTACAGTTACTACACATTTTACGCAATATGTACATATATACAGTTAGCACTACACATTATACACTATACAAGAATGTACACATCTAGATTATGTAGACATATATACGCATGAAAATATGATAAGTGTACGTGGGCGGATACAGAAATGTTATGGAAGGATGGAATCCAGGTGGTAGCAGGTAGATTATTGTGTTTAAATAGTTCGGTGTTGAAAGTGTTTGGGTTTTTTGGGGGGGGGTGGGGGGGGATACCATATATGTATTCCGACTGTGTCATAGACCGGAACTGCTCAAGCTATTCCCTCCAGTCGTCTAGTGCGGGCTCCCTACGTCTTCCCTGATGGCAGCCCAGAGGAGCAGCAATTCGTTTTTGTGTATTGAAGGATAGTCACTGATGATCCTCCGGAGATTTCCCACCCCTAGTGTAGAGGTTTTTGAAAAGAAAACATGATATATTGATATATCAGTATATAGTTTATATATAGATTTTTATATATACTATATATACACACACAGTATACATGAAGGATCAGGTATTGCTCAACCTGAAACCCTAAGTTTGAATGTCAATAGACCACCCTAATTTCATTTTCACAGACTGAAAATTATGTTTGTTCAGATGGCTGAGATGCGTCAATTCAAGTAGAACATTATAATACAGAGCAAGTAAATCAAAGTCATTCATTGTCAAACACCCTGCATGCTTGGGACAGAACATGGTGAATGAGAGCCTGCAGGTGGTGTCAGCCTTTCAAATTTCCCTCATTTGGCTCTCAAGAATGACAAAAGGGAACAGTGCTTCCTGGAAAACTGGTACGTGGTGACATATTCCCTTCCACAGGGTGTTATGATAAAAGAGGACAGTTTGATTTTAGCTGTACTTCAATTAGATCACAAATTTAGATTTAAAATACCAATTTTTAAAGTCAAAGTCATTTGTATGTTTTTCAGTCAAAAAAGTATATATATATATCTGAGTTTAATGAGGACTGTAATGAGTATTTATTTATTTATTTATTTATCACCCATGGTTTCCTCAAGAAAAATCCAGTAGGCTTTTAATCAAAAAGCCCATTGATATTAGGGCGATGGAAACAGAAGTGCTTAAATGCTTACATATTTCCATGTTTTGGCTTATAAAAATACCTCATCCCTTGCACTATATATGCAGAAACAACTAATATTCTAGTTTATATGAATAAATAATTAATTTTATTTTTTTTGGATGATTTATTAATTTTTTTTTTTTAAGATGTTTTTTCATTTTCTTTGGGTATAGCGTGAGTCACAATCAAGGATTATGAAGCATCAGGACCGGAACATTACTCATTGTGTGACAATCTGTCTACTGCCTAACAAGAATCATGAAGAATCTGTTGCGTATTTCTTTGGTGGTGACAACCGTGAAATCGTCTCTTTTATGGCACGGGTTTGTGTAAGGCTGACTGTAAAACAAAACGAGCAATATGCGGTTTTAGGTTGGAAAACACATCGCTGTTTGAAACCATACCATTAAATTGTTTTTCTCTCCTCTATGCTCCGCCTTTCCTTTTAATTAGGGCTCAACAGCCTGGAGGGCGACGAGCCCTATTGTTCTTTCCTGTTAGAAGATTTTTTAATTTTTGTGATTTTTTTTTTTTTTTTCTTTATTCTTCTAATTTTTTTTCCAAGGTTTCGGGGGCTTTTGGGGCCCTTGACATGCTCAAAAACTCTTGAAAAAATTGGCAGCACATGCCAACACCTTGGAATCTGCCGGCCATTAGGGGCCTGAGGGCGAGACTGATATAGCACGGGCGTGGCAACAAGGGGCTCTACAGCGCCCCCATGGAATTATTGAGGGCCATATATCATGCATACTTGCACGTATACATATGAAACTCGTTTTTGTACACATGTAGATCTCATCAAAACCAAAACAACTTTCGCACTGCATGTCATAAGCTCCCGACCCACACAGGAAGTTGGCTATTTAGGGTTTTGTGAAAAACACATGCTCTGGAATTTTGATATACTTCCTCTGAGGAACTCCACCCGTTTGCCACAAAACTTCGGTGAACATGATCCCTTCAAGACATTGGGGATGCTAAATTGCGAAGATATGTTTTGATATATCGAACGGTTTTTTGTCCGTGGCGAGGCGTTGAATTATGGCGCGAGAAAAATGAGAAACAGGAAATGTCTAATAACATTCAACATAACATTACCTGATGTTTAGATCAATACTTCATCGGTTTGTTCGATGTATGATGCCGATCGCATATATGTGGCTATTAGGGAGTGGATCTTACAGCGCCACCAACTGGCAGCAGGAAGTGTGTCATTTTCAAAATGCTTTGAATTCAGCATTTTATTTTTACTCGATTTGTTTCTTAATTCTTCATAATAATAGTGAAAAAACGGGGAATGTGTATATCTTTTGTGGGTATTTTTATATATTATATTGTTTTAATGTGGACGTGTCAAACTTGAATATTCTGTTCTGGTGATTTTGAGGCAGATATAACATGCTCAGAATTACATAAAACTCAGAACAAATATCAGTATTAATGATAGCTAGACAATGGAAAAAAGCTCATGAAAGGGGCGTGGAGGAGCCACTCTATAGCGCCACCTTTTGTCATAAAGTGAGGGGGTTAGTTTTAGCTACAGACACCAAACTCAGTACATAAATTGTTCTTATCAAGACGGACAACTTTCTAATTCACAGTCATCAGCTACGATGAACAGGAAGTCAGTTATATTGATTTGAATATGGATTTTTGGAAAAATATAGCTGTGAATTAAGCATACTGCCTCAGAGGAGAATTACAGTAGAAGTCCGCTATTTTGATTTAAATATGGATTTTTGGGAAAATTATTTTGTGAATTACACACCAAACTTTGTCTACATGTTGCAACCGTAGTGATTTATTGAAAATAACAGTAAAAAAGTAAACATAATTGTCTTATATTTCTTAAAGTGCAGCTTCCAAAAACACTTCAAAAATATTTATATATAGAGGATAAGTCATTCTGAGCAAATATGCATAGTTTTTCACGACTTTTCAATGCTCTATGGATAACAGAAAATTAAAAAACTGTCAGTCATCTGATCTCACTCTGAGGTCAGTCTCTGTCTGTGTGAGAAAAAGGAGGGGGCTGAGTCACTCTGATGACTCTGCCATTGCCCTGTGAAGAATGTGTGTGCGCTGAGTGTATGTGTTAATCGTTTTTGATTTTACAAAGGTTATTTAGTCAGAAGCAGTGAGCACTTGTATTTTTCTTTGACAGCATTAGATTTATTATTATGCTTCACTTTAAGAACCAATCACGGGTTTAAATATCACATGCCTTTTATTTCTGAACTGTTAACGTTAAGACACTATGCCTAACCGACTGTGTTTACTAGGATATTTCCCACAAAAACGCGCATTTAGATGTAATTATGTATTTATTGATCCATGCACAAAAAAAAGGGGAAGATAGCTCAGTTTAGTATTTCGCGCGTGCGGCTGTCTGTGTGCATGCACGCGCTTCAGATGTGTGCGGTGAAACACACAGCCCCGCGCTCGACTGTTCCGCGAACAATCCCGAGCGTCTTATATGCTCACCTTGTGCCTTATTACCGAGTCCTAATCAGGGTGAGTTTTGAACGAGAATGCAGCCGTTGTGACGGACATTATGTGAAAATGTAGACAGTGCAAAATGCTGCCTATTTATATACACAGATATCTATATTGTACGTGTGCTATCGATGAATCGATCCATATCGATGAATCAATACATCCCTAATATATCAAACGTAAATAACTGCCATAGACATCACTGTTTAAAACTAAATATAGATTAATCTTTTTGATGTTACACAAAGGTTATTTAGGTGGTTTTTTTTTTAGGTGCTATCGATGCAATCGATCATATCGATGAATCAATACACCCCTAATATAGGCTATGTGTGTGTGTGTGTGTTTCAAAAAAAAATAAAAAAATAAAAAAAAAAAATACTATCATATTATATATATATATATATATATATATATATATACATTTCAATACTGTCATAGGTCAGTATTTAAATGAGTTTGAAATTATTATTATTATTATTATTATTATTATTATAAACCTATAGGTTTATAATAATAATAATAATAATAATTTCAAACTCATTTAAATACTGACCTATGACATCCTGTGACATGAAATTTATCTGAATTTGCACAACTCATGATGTAACAGTAAAACAGATAAGCTCACAGATGAAGACCAAGCTGTATTGCCGGCAAAAAATATTTTACAAATGCTTATAGATCAATAAAATCATCAAAAATTCTTTGCACGGTGTGCACATCATTATTAGGCACTTGATATTCAGATGATATTTTCCAAGCACATATATATGCCCTTTTGGAAAAATGGCTCTTAACCAAAAATAAAAATTTTGCTTTTTGGTCAAAAAAGGTTCCTGACCCCTGTTCCAGAATCTGGGAGTAAATTTGGGGAGCACATTTTTATTCCATCTTCTATTCTGAAAAGTCTTAATTCTTAATTCTTTTGCAGTTATAACTTGTGTCTTTTCTCCACCACAATTTTTTTTTTTTTTTTCAAACTTCACTGTCCCAGTCAGCATTTTTTGTCCAATGGTCATGTCGAAATTTTGCAATTTCTATATTGCAATAGTTTTGAATAATTCTCATGGGGATTTAATAATTTTTGACTTTTCAGTCCGAGTTAAAACTCTTTTTTTGGCTCATTTCATCTGTAAAAAAAGCCTAATAATTCTGCACACCTGAATATAAGGAGTTTTTCTCTTCCCAGCCTTCATGGACCAAATTATATATCGCTCATAAATGATTAAATACAAAATTAATGGTAGTTATTAAGATTGATGTCATTGAGAATTGGTAAAATGTGCTTGGAAAAAAAAATCAGAATAAATATCCACATGCCTAATAATTGTGCACACAGTGTAAATCAATAAAGGTTTTAGTAACACTTTGTAATAAGGTCTAATTTGTAAACATTAGTAAATGAACATGAATATATATGTTTCACAGAAGTTATTAATGTTTGTTGATTTTAGTTCACAGTGCATAACTAATGTTAACAGATATTTTTTTTTTTTTTAAAGTTTTGACTATTAACTGACAATTGACATGCAATATAATTATTTTTCATGTTAGTTAATCTTAATAACTGAAACCTTATATAAAAAGTGTTACTAAAGTATTATGTATTGTGTCTCTGTGTGTGTCTTTCATAGTCTTGATGGTTTTGGATTAACCCGTTTAATTGCCAAATCCTTAAAAACCAGACTGCCAAGAGAGTTACTGTAAATGCTGTGGCCCGCTGGGCACAGTTTTCCCTGATGCCACCGCGGGGCGGCAAGAATGTGACAATGATTACATGTGCCAAATACAAAATCACTTGGACAAATGAACATATAAACTGATAGCTAACATTTAAAGATAATTCTGATAACTCCTGTATACAGTAGGTAGACAACCAAAATGGGTAATACCCAGCGTACCGCTGCCGCAGGGCCGCGGCGTTAACTGCAAATCAGTCTCGTGTTAAAATCATTCGCGAAACTACCGCCAGGTGGTGCAAAAGGACGGATTGCGAACTGAATGTAATTGTTAAATGAAAGAAAGACGTTAAACAACAATAACATTATAATATACATTATAACATCCTTAAAAGCCATTAAAAAATAGGATAGTCTTAGGCTACAGTCTACTCATCAAAAAATTAAAGAAAGACCTTTGCACAAAGGCTCTTATGCATGCTATTGTTTTATAACAGTCATTATATATATATACACGGATAACAATACACGGATTAAATGTTTTCATTTCGGTTCATTCTTGGTGAAAAAAAAATAATAATAATAATAATAATAATCTTCAGGTTCCATTCGCAGAGCGAAATGAGAACGGTCCAGCAATTACAACTAATTCTTATTAACTCTGTTATTATTCTTGATTTTTTTCAAACTGCTAACACTTTGCATTTTTGAATTATGCCTTTACTGTGTGACCAAAAATTGTGAATTGTGACTGATCGCGTTTGGTGCCTCACGCGCACATATTCATTGGAAACAGCAGTCGTTCACCGAGCCATGCGGCGCGAGCAGCGGGCCACTTTGGCATATTTTTGATAATTATGATTTTTTTTTTTTTTCGTCCATACTGCTAACACGTGTGAAATCCAAAGCCTATTTTACCTAATGAATAAGAGTTTAGCTTCAAATGGGCAACATGTTTGGATTTGTCCCGAATGAGAGAGATAAGCCCAACCTTATGTATCGCTTTAAATTATTTTTAATTATTATTATTTTTGTTGTTGTTTTTATAAAGCCTATATTATTATATAGCCTGCTGCAATTATATTTATCCATTACAATTATATATTTGTAATTCTTGTTCTGTTCTGATATATTTTTTTTTTTTAATTTAAAGGATTTGTTGTAAAGTGAAGGGAACTAAAAATGTCCTGTTGGTACATTAGCCTAAAGCATTATTAGGCCTGCCGTTATTATATCTGAATGTAATAAAATGCAACTCTCACAAATGTAATTTATTTTCTTTGCGTGTTTTCGTGTATGTTTTTATCCAGCTTTATTTTTCCATTGCATCTAAAAATGACTTTGTGCTTCACATTCACTTCGTGAACAAACAAATATAACTTCAGATCCGCCTCTCGCGTTGCTCAGCTGTGGACGATTTCAAAATGTTTGATATAAAGGATGCTGTCACATTTTATACAGGAATTGTTCATTTAAAAAAAAAAAAAAAATCAAATTATATTTTTAGTTTTATGCTAACATGCAATTCAAGTCTTCGGATACTATACAAGATACAAGTTCATTTAGGCTATTTAACATGCACTGTGACATTTTACCGTTTCAACTTATAAACTTTTTTAAATCTATGAATCGCTCGCATATATCCTACAACCTACAAATAAGGGCTAATAGGGGTTCTTTCTTTAATTATTTATTTATAATGTTTATTCTTGAAGAAAATAAGTATTTATTCTTTAATAAAATAAGTGATGATCCAAATATTTGTAGCTAATGTACAATAATATAGTCCTATATCTGCCTGCAGTTAAAAAGTTATATTTGTTTTGATTCATCCATTTATGTAGGCTACAATTAGCCTATTCTAAAAATAAAAATAAATAATGTCATAAAAAATGCCATCGGTCTGAATAAATTTTACCATTATAGGACTGGGGTAGTAATTTAGGAGGTGAAAATACAGTGAAATTACAAATGGCATGGGATTTTAAAACATGACAACTGAAGGTCTATGAAACATTTGAAGCATTTTTTTAAACAATGGCACTTAAAGTTTTCAACTAAAATATTACTATTTCAACCATATAGCCTGTGAATAAATAAATAAAATGCATACTTTTCATTTTTTTAAAAATTGGAGTTTAGGGTTTTCAACTAAAATATTACTATTTCAACAATATAATGAACTCCAAGTTTAAGAATAGCCTACTCTAGGTTTTTTTCTCTATTTAACAGCATTAACTTACAATGAAATACGTCTTCCTTCAGGCAGACTGAATGTTTTCCTGCCTTGCTAAATGTTGGGTCAGTTAGCGCTCGCGCTCGCTGTGAAGCGGGAGCAGCTGACGGAGGATTCTGCTTGGTCTTAAAGGCTTCCGCAAACGCCTACATTCACAAATAACAATGATTTTGGCAAAAATAATGAAAAATTATCAATTGATAATTTGTTATTATTTTGGTCTAGTGAAAATAATAATATGGGCTGCGGGAAAATAATGAATAAAAAGAGTAGGGCTGCTGTGAGTGCAGGCATGTTTCAACCCAACAACACACAGTTCCTCACAGCCAAAAAACAGACCGAGCTCAGTTCAGCTGGAGGGGGCTGGGGTTGTTTTTTTTTGGTTTTTGGGGTTGGGAATAAAGGTGTGAATTCCTTGCTCTTTCATATGGACAGTCTTATAATAATAATAATAATAATAATGATAATACATTTTACAGGGATTTTATTAGTATTTTTTATCATAAACACATTCTGCTGATGTCTGCACACACTTCCTTACTGACTTGAGCACATGTGCAAGGGATTGTGCTCTCAGAAACAATGTTGGGTGTGTACATATCAAAAATGTCTGTCTGCACTCACAGTCAATGGAGAGTTTTGCTTGCTTAACTGCATATTAGACGGAGCAGAATGTGGAAAATGAAGTATACTTTGGCTTTGCATACTTCAACTTTAACTAAATCAGTTCCCTGCATTTCTGTTTTACCATAATTAAAATTTTACTTACATTGTCTTCACCAGAAATAATAGCTTTACACCACAAGCTACCAAATAAACTGCAAATTAGTATGAATGAGAATAAGTGTAGGCTGCTATAGCACACAGATGTTTGTGCATTGAACATAGGCCTAATTACTTAATGAAACTAATTACCACAGCTGAAATCATGGGGGCTTTTAGTCGGGGAAAAAATCAAATAAAGCATGAAGAGTTACTCTTTATGCTTCATTCTGAAGAACATCAAGGACTCCTCTGTTTATTGACTTAATGCCATGGGGGCTTGATGTCTTTCTGACATTTTATTGTATTAATGCTTGCTGATATGAAAAGACACACAACCACATTAACAATTAATCAAAATAAAAAGCTTGGGGCAAGTTAAAAACAAAATAACAAACGAACAGGTGCTTACAACAAGGTCAGCACCTCAGTGTTGTTGGTGTAAATGTACATTTCACCAAGTCAGAGTCCAAACAACAACTAACAGTTTCAGTCATTTAGGCCAAATGTCATGGTATTTTTTTTTTTTTTTTTTTTTTGGCTTGGATTAAAGTCTTTAAAAACCTTTATTTCACTCTGCTCATCATGCATTGTCCTACCACTTACATTATGCTTGAAAGTCTTCTTGTTAGCAGTAAATAATTTATTGTAATTAGATTGCAACCTTTTATATGCCATTAATCAGACCTTCATTTCCAATACCAGAGACTTCTGAAGACTTCTAGAAGTCTTTCTAAGGTCTATGTCTTGACCCAATGTCCTATGTGCATCATTAACTGGCTTTGGTTCTGTATCAGTTACACTCCCTCCAGAATAGGTTCTTAGCAAATATGACAGTATTTCAGAATGAGGACTGAAAAGAAAGTGTAAAAAAATAAAGGAGGCTTCTCCACAAGAAGGACAGGAGGTCTTTCCCCGGGCAAATATGTGGCCTCAGTTGTTCACTAAGAGATGGTTTTCTGAAGAAAGGAATCCATTAGATGGGTATGATAATGGCTTTCTTAAATTAAATCAGATGTTAAAAGCTGGCCCCACTTCACAACCAGTTATACCGAATTGGGACTCAAAATCCAAAGCTCAAATACTTTAGAGAAGGTGAAAACATCTTAAGTTTCTTTAGGGTTATATTTGACAATCCATGATCAGAGCTATCAATTTCTTGTGACATTTGGCCATATGCTTGACCTGAACAAACTCATGGCCAGATGTACTAAATGCCGCACTTCAGACACATAGCTTATGTAGCGGACACATAGCGGAAACTCCTATTTAAAAAGAATTTAAAAAAAAAAAACATCATTAAAGCGCGTCTAAGACTGACACAGAAGAAACTATTGGATAATGTTATTTTGTTTTCTTGTAGCTTCATAAATTTATGGTTGAACCACTGATGTCACATTGACTATTTTACAATGTCCTTACTGCCTTGCTTTTCATTTCAGTTGCATTGTTGTCTATGCAGGGTCAGAAAGCTCTCGGATTTCATCAAAAATATCTTTTTGTTCCGAAGATGAACAAAGATCTTACAGGTTTGGAACGACATGAGGGTGAGTAATTAATGACACAATTTACATTTTGGTGTGAACTATCCCTTTAACAACTGTTTAAACATTGAGAAAATATTGAATTGTATTTCTGCCATGTTGTAGAAAGGGTCCAAATGATACTTCTTCAATCTTCAATAAACCCGAGAAATGGATTAGTCCAATTTATGAATGAATGATTTAGAATTCTTTTGTGAACCAGATATTCAGATACATTGAAAAGACTCTGTTTCTGTGTGTACTTCACACAAAGCTATTGCATGACTGCATTTTATTTATTTATTTTCAAAATTGGAATTTTAGTGGCTGTCCATTGTGAATGCATGGAAACAAGAATGGGAAACATAGTACAGCAGTATAGCTGTCCAGAGAAGTCTGTGGGACTCCTACTGACATGATTTTTATTGACTGTCTTCTAACATTTGATGAAAAACTAATGTCATGTTTGCTATGAACACCTTTCATCACATCGATAAGAGTTAAATGAACTGCAGTCATTCGAGTCATCAGGTTTTCTCTTTCCGCAGTATATCAGATCACTCACAGACATGTGACAGCTGTCAAACATAATTTCTGCTTTTCCCTTTTCAAGAAGCAACAATTCAGTGTGTTTGGTTTTGATGAGATTGAGCAGAGTGAGGGGAAGAGAAGGGAGAGGAGCACAACTGTTGACAGACAAACCAATCAAAAGATTGCTCATGTTTCCAAATGCCAAAAACCAATGAAAATCTCTCAAATAAACTATGTGCTAATTAGAAAATATGTTTGCAGTAATAAGCTGATTTATGTGGATGAAGATATAGTTTATGCTGATCTTTTTAATTGCATAAATCAAGCATTAGCTCAAAGGAGAGTCAGGGTTAAGTGCACAAACAGTGTAATGTGAATGTAGAAACAGTCTCCACCACGAGTGTATATATATATATATAATAAAAACCAATAATGAAAAAGAATTAAGTTTGAGTTGTGGTTTTTAAGTGATATATATTTGCTACACTAAAAAAAAAAAAAAAAAAAAAAAAAAAAAAAAAGGATGATGGAGCTTGTTTAATTGAAAATAATTGTAATATAAAATGTGATTTAATTTAAAGTGGGAATTTTGACCAATTAGGTTTTATTGTGCAACATGGGACCCCATTGCCTTTTTATATTTTCAAAATATCTTCCGTGTTCCACAAAAGAATGCCTTTTTATATTTTCAAAATATCTTCCGTGTTCCACAAAAGAAAGTTATTCATGTTGGAATAAACACGAGGGTGAGTAAATTATTATAAATAAATAAATAGGCCTAAATACATGAATAAAACAAATAATGCCTTGGTAAATCATAACTACAAAATAAAAAATAAACAAATCTAAATTATTATGTTTTTTGTTAATATAAATAAATTATTACATTTTATGACATCATTATGATTTTTTTTTTCTTGTCAAAATCATAACATAAATTTACCTTTTATGTCATAATTATGTCATTTTATCTTATAATTTTGTTTTATATAATAATTTTAACATTTTATCTCATTTTGACATAAAGAATGCCTTTTATTCTTATCTGGCAGAAATGGGCCTAAATACTTTAAATGCTGTAGTAATTTTAGCTACTTTGATCATTTCTGCTAAACTCTGAAAACCTCTGAAACCACATTTTACTGATATTAAAGTGATATCTGTAAATCAGGAGGAACATTTTACACGTGGTGAAGAAATGGTTACAGCTTCTATTAAAATAAATTAAATCTCTCTCCTTTTTTTTTTTCTTTTTTAGTCTTGATAAACTGCCTGTTCCACACAGCATTAGGCTTTACTTTGGGAAAATGTACAGTCCCTGTGGCATCTTGTATCTTTCAGTTTAATTTTAAAGTGTAGCCTGCTGCCACTATAGAGGACAGGCTGTGCTTTCCTCATATATATGGATATTTTATATATTTTTCTAGGGTTTGGGGTTTGGCTCCAGTTTCTCCAGAACAGCTGGGCTTCACTGTTCAATTACAAGCTACTTTTAACTTTCAAGTTTATGTGCCGTGCCTTTCTGCGGTTCTTGACCAGGTCAACATTTGGTGGAAATCATATATACTTAAGGATCATATATATTTAAGCATGACTAAAATGTAGACATTACACATTATGAAGGCAGAGTTGGCAACACCTCTGTTGTCTTAGATGAAGTCAGATTTCACCACTGACCTCCATGTCCTCTCATAAAAGCACATACACTGTGAAAATAAATGCAAAATGATTTTAGTTTATTGAAATCAACATAACTTATTAGGGGTCATAGAGGAAATAAAAATGATAATGCATGAGCCAAGTAGCATGTGTTTTTCTTTGTTCACTGCAAAAGTACACAGCTCATTAACACACCTAAATAATTTCAGCACTAGCTGCTGTCAGAAACAGCCTCATTTAGACAAAATATGTAATAAAGTCAGGTGAAAGTCCTCCAGAGAAAACCAAGCTTTACTGTAATTGCAGTTTTATGAAAAAAAAAAAAATCTGCTGTAATCATTGCAAGTTATGATCCTCTACTATCAAATAACCTTCTCTTGGACTGCACTTAAAAATATCTGTCTTTTAACCAATTAATATAAAATGCTATATGTAAGCACACAATATTGCGTGCAGCTCTCAGGCTTTTGAATCGGGAGAAGAAAAAAAATAAACGTCTGTTGGCAGAACTTTGGACGGCAAACCACAAAATACATGGAAAAGGGGTAAAATTAGCAAATTAATACCATATGTATGACAAGATGATTTATTTTGTTCATTAACTCGTCTCTGGTTGGATTTGTGAACCTTCTACTTGATTACAGTTTATTTTACTGTTTGTTGGTACAGTATTACCTGTATCTTTTTCTATCCTGTCAATCAAACATTTGAGAATGGTAATCTAATAACTCAGTTCCTATGGCTCAGCTACTGTGTGGTCATTAGTTATTTACACTGTATATCATTAAATGTGTTGTATTACCTTTTTTTCCGTTATTTTACAGAAAACTGTGTGTGTGTGTGTGTGTGTGTGTGTGTGTGTGTGTGTGTGTGTGTGTGTGTGTGTGTGTGTGTGTGTGTGTGTGTGTGTGTGTGTGTGTGTGTGTGTGTGTGTGTGTGTGTGTGTGTGTGTGTGTGTGTGTGTGTGTGTGTGTGTGTGTCAGAGTAAATTATTACACAATTTTTCCATGAACTATCCCTTTAACAGTGTTAAAATCACTATAGCACACACTCTCTCATGGCTTTTTACTTTTAATAAATGTATAAATCAGCAACATTAATATGATTAAAGACACCAATGTCCAATGTCACATTAATTAATAATAATAATCAGAATCATTGTTTTTAATTTTCATTCTTAGAATTGAGAAATAAACTTGGAATTCAGAATTTTTCCTTGCAATTCTGCATGTATACCTTGCAATTCTCACATTTATTTCTCAGAATCCTGAGTTCAGTGTCTTGCAGACACAACAGAATAGAAAAAAAAATTGCATTGCAAAGGTATCTGCAACTTTTTAACTCACAATTCTGACTTTATGTTCTACAAATATGACTTCTCAGAATGGCAGATTTATCTTACAATTCTGTGTTTATAACTCTCAGTTTATACTGTATTTCACCGTTCTGAAGAAAAATTACAGAACTGTGAGAAAAAAAGTCTAGAGTAGACCCTATACAACAACATGCAACTTACAAATACACAGTATATATTTATCATTTTGTACAAACCATGTTTCCTTTTAGAATACTATTTTGGCCTGTTAGAACACTCTAGAACACTAGAACACTCTGTTAGCAATGTGTGTTATATTTTTATGCAAACACAGCTATTTTCATGCACACACAGTGAATCATGTGAAAATTGCACCTTTAGAGCACCTTATTATGCATAATATATAAGACGAGGCCTTTGTGTTGGCTATTATGCCTTGACGACAAAACTTTCTGAATGTGTTTGCAATAACACTGTGATCATTATATCACAAAGGGGATCTCATCCTTTAACAGAAAACTCATAAATTACCACCAATGAGGCATTTTAAAGTTGAAGCTCTCTATTTGTCTCCTGCTGTAAACTTACATTTACGGTTTTATACAGCAAATGTTATTTCCTGCACTGCAAAGTGACCAATAAATTAGGCTTCGGATTTACAGCTCTGCCCGAAGCCCACCAGGGCCAGAATAACAGCCATATTAATCAGTGTAACCACATAGAACAGCCACAGTCTACAGCATATATATTTCTGTTCTCCTAGACCATTAAACATACCATGGCCATACATCATAGCTGTAATTGTCTTTTTTAGATAAATATTGAATCACAGTAATTCATTTGAAAGCTGGGGTACTGCTTGGGACAAGACTGAAAATTGTAAGTTGTCACTGATTCACAAGTGTGTGATTTAATGGTTAATGCCATAGTGAATGACTTCCCCTGGGAAATTCTTCTTTAGTCATAATGAACTGTGTAGAAGAAAAAAACATGTGCTTTTAACAAACTCACTGTGGCATATGTCTCTAGGGCAAACATTCAAAGCAGAGTAATGCAATGGATGAGGTAATGACTGCTCAACTCCACTGTGAACACAACAGAAGGATTGTGGGTAAACTCACAGTCAGTGTTTGGGATTGACGACCTTCTCGATTTGGCAGCTCTTGAATTGCTGTGTTCATACAGCAGCTTACTGGAGAGGCATAAATACTGTATGAACAAAGTAATCATGCTGCTTTTCCGTCCTCACAATGCCTGTGAAAAATGAATGTAACCATGATGACAGAAACTAAAGTTAAGTTAGTCATAGATGGATGGATGGATAGATTTTTTTAAGGTGTTATTTTAAGGTGTCCTTTTTATAGTGTAATTATACGTTTAAGTACTGAGTAATATTAATTAACCACGTGTACTTTCTATATGGTTAGGGTTAAGATTAGGGTTTGGCTTATGTGCATGTAATTATGCATACTTAATTGTTATTATAATAGTAAGTACATGTAACGTCTAACAAGGACAACTTAAAATAAAGTGTTACTTAATTTTCATTGTATATGATATATTTAATTTGTATGTATGTTATATACATTTGATTTAATATGTTTATGTCAGGGCCGTAACCACCATAGACATTGAGGGGGACAAGTCCTCCTCCCCCAACCCCCAATAATTAAAAATGGCCAATCTGTCCCTAGTTTATATTTAAAACTCTTGCACTGATTTGCTGCACTACACAGCGCTCTGTTTTTTATGATGACAAAAAGATTTAAAAGTTACATTTTCAGCCTGCTCAGTGGGCTAACAGCGCTTGTCAGTGTCACAATAATTGAGGTGGCCAATCTAATCAAAGTAGGCGGGGTTTACCATTCACAGAAGCAGAGCGCGAATTCCAGTGCGAAGTGTCAGTTTAACGGTGAAAGAGAGCAAGGTGAGATGGAAGCTATCATTTAATATTAGTCAACTGTTTTACCATAGAAATGTTTAATGAGCGCTATATGATGACCCAATGATGCAAACTACATGATTTTTTCCCTTAAATATGGCCATTTTGAGAGAGCGAGGATAAAAATGACATGTGTGAATTATCTGTTCGTCTCTGTTTAGTTACTTCAAGAAACACCTCGTTGCTGCTGAGTAATGTCTCAAAGCTATTTTATTATAATAAAAGGCAAGGGATAGTGTTGACAACATTTGTGCTCACTTCTCAGGGCTCTGAGCTTACTTTTCTTTTTTGGACCACTTGTAAATTTTAAAAAATTAGGAGCACAGTCAAAAAAAATTATGGAGTAACCTTCTGTTCAATAATCAAAAATTCTGATAAAAAAATAAATAGCCTTACCATTACGAGGTAACATCTGACTCCTTAAAGTGATTTACAGTAATGGCATTTTTCTAATTTTATTACAAGTAGGCTATGTCAGCTTTTATGTCAAAATCAAATATTTATAAGCTTTTTAAAATTTCTAATTAAAACAATAGAATATGATCAAGTTAGCAATTATATCAAAACAGTATTAACTTTAACTTGTAGGCTACTAGGTAGCACAGAAGAAGACAAAAGTGGATTGTAGGCTAGGTGTATTTTCAGGTTTTTAATGTGTTTTATGAGTGTTATGTGTGATGTTTGATTCATAAATTTATGTTGAGGTTAATGTTTCAAATATAACCATTTTAATAGGCCTATAGAAATATTCAAGGACTGAAATTATACTTTAAAAATTGGAATTAGACTTTTAGTATGTGGCAGAAGGTCACTGATTTTATAATTGATTTTATAATTGATTCGTTCGAATGGCTGATTCGTACAGGAATTAAGCAATTGTGAATGGGTAATTATGAATCACCGACTAGTTTAGAAACGGGCGTTTTTTCATAAACAAAACCCCACTGTGTTTGCTTTTAGAGATGCGCAGCTGCTCAGCTGTGACTTTGTTTCAAACTGTTTTCATTGACAAAATCAGGCAATATTGTAGTCAGACAATGCAAGTTGCTTAATAATTTATTGAATTGTTGTTTGAAATCAATATCACATTGCAAACTCCCTTAATAATCAATAAAAGCAGCCACTGTCCATATTTCATCGCAATCTCACAAAGTTCCATTATAATCAATACACATGCAAAAACAAAAGTAGAAACCATAGACTCGCCCCTGATTTGATCGAGTCAGTCGCACTGGTGCTCCTAAATATTTTTTCATAGTCGCACACAGTTTTTTTTAGTCATGAAATATAGCTCTTATATGGTAAGTACATGTAACGTGTAACAAGGAATATAATAAAGAAATATATATATATACAGTATATATATATTAGTCGGTCCCCCCAATGTTCAAGACATGGTTACGGCCTTGGTTTATGTATATATTTAAATATGTATATGCATTTATAGTTTTAGGTTTTCTCATGCGCCATTACATCATCCATGATGAGTTTACACATTTTGATGTTCACAGGAAATGGCTTGGAATTTTTTTTTATAAAGCTGTTTCATTCATGAAATCAGCTTGTGTGTAGTAAATAAATAGTACAGGAACTGAGTTCATGTTTTTTGTAATAAATTAATGAATGCTGAGAGTACTTTCAGCAGAGTTAATTTGACTTATCCTGTGGCTGTGAAGTAGCATTTAGCATGTGTCTGTGTACAACACATACATCAGGGAAGCTTATTATACTGCATAATTACCAACCCAGCATACGCAGTCTGAGATATATTTGCAATTATGATGGAAAGGAGTTACCACTATGAGTGAAATACGTCAGCCCTTTCCATTAACTATGAAGTGACAATAATTATGGAGTAATGAAGCCCTCAGGGGTTTACAAACCCATGGTGCCCATTTTCCTGAACTTACAATTGCAAGGATCTATTACAGGTGTAGTTGGCTAAAGGAGGATATATCAATTATTGATGTCATTAATTACTTAATCGTTTTTAAATTATCCCTAGGGATACTGCATTTCCTTTTTGAGTTTTCTTACAAGAAGACTACTTATTTATGGAACAGTGCTTCATTCAGGAGAGAATGTGTCCTGAAGTAAAAAATTTAATACAGATCCACAAAGTGCATGTGCTGGCACACAGTGACAGCAAACCAGAGGTGTCTGTGCCAGAAGAAAGGCTTTTGTTGGGTATAAAGCCTGACATGACTTTTATTATTAATTAATTTGTTTGTTTCCACTGAATATTTATAATGTTCAGAGCATTTATATTAATTTAATGTTCATAAAAAATCACTACATTGACCATTTCCAGAATGTCAATGTCCACAAATTATGAAATAAGGTTATAAATAACATAAATATATTATTAATATAATTATATAAATATACTATTAAACTACTAAGCAAAAATATGAATTAAAAAGAATATAAATCAATGGGGGGAAAATAAATTTTGAGAGCGTTTATGAATATATAAAAACATAAATCAGTTTGTATGTGAAATTATATTACCATTTTTATTATATTTATTGATTAAATTATGTGATCATTTTTTACTGTATTGAGCATGACATGACATTCTTTAAAATGATTTAATATGTACCACAAATGTTTGCTGTGTCATATTTTATGAGTCAACATTTTTTAAAAATATAAGTAATGTAATAGAAAATCAATCAAAATTCTGACTTTTCAAAATTGTAAGATAAAAAGTTGCAATTACTTAGTTTTATTATTATTAACATTTTTTAAAAATATAAGTAATGTAATGAAAAAATTGGCCAAGCTGTGTATGAAATGTGATATATAATACAGTTAAGAAAACATTGTTGATTTACTTTTTTTAACATTTTCATTTTTTCAATGTTTCCTGTAACAGCTGATAATTCCATCATTATGGAAATAAGAAACAAAAATTTGCTGATTTACTTTTTTTCAATATATATATATATATATTATATATATATATATATAAGAGACAAGCACATATACATATATACATATATACACACACACACACACACACACACACACACACACACACACACACACACACAAGTCATAGAGTTTTGAAATGACATGAGGGTGAGTGAATAAGAGAATTGTTCATTTTTGGTTGAACTCTCCTTTTATTGGCATTGATTGCGAACTGAGCTCACATTTCCCCTCCACTAAGTCTGGCACTGGCTGACTAATATGTTTTATTTGGACTATTGGCATGCCAGCATTATCGAGTGATTGAGAAGCGCTTGCCGTTGAGCTAAATGGCAGTGCCAGCATGGCTGAATGTTCACCAGATGTGCCCAGACAAGGATAATCTGCAGGACAATTGGAAAACGTTGCCTAAAATGTGTCCTTTCCACTCAGACGTGACTGAAAGTCATCTCTTGAAAGATTTAAGACAGACTCGCGGTACAGAAGGAGATCTGAATGAATGACAAAGAACAGACAACAGAAGTTTTTCATCGTCATGAGGAAGGGATGTCTCTCATTTGCACACTCGCAACAACTGAAAACTGAACAGTCCTCCAAATGGGGGTTGAGAAGGCACAGGGTTTGAAATACTGACCAGCCAAAGGCCTATAAATGTGTTCAAGCTGAAAAACAGGATGTGTATAGGCTTCAGTGAATATTTTCCATAAATCAACAAGACTCTCAAGTGGAACAGCACTGGTGGGATTCGTCATAATACAATGGTCAACAGATCCTTTGGTTTCAAAACAGTAACAGATGGTTAAAGGAATAGTTTACCTAAAAATTGTGATCTTTGGCATCAAAAACATTCAAAGGTGCAGTGTGTAATATTGACAGCTAACTGTTGAAATGAGTAATGCAGTCCAAATTTAAAACATTGGAGAGCATTGTTTCTCCCGCCCCCTCTATCTGGCAACATGCGTGAGTGTCCAGTCTGAGGACACGCAACAGAAACAGGAATGCAAGCCTTGCACTGCAAGTTGATGAATTGATTATTCCATGTTTTAATATTCATCTGGTCATAGAGTTTTTTAGATGGTTGCCGAGGCTTTATATTTTGGGTCGAATCCGCAATCTCTAAACCAATTAGTTTGCTGGCTTCCATGGCTGTAATATGCAGTGTTTTCTGCCACCTGGCAACCCAGGGTGATGAGATACTATTGGGAAAATTTGCATCACACAAACTAAAACAAATCAGATATTCTGACAGTTAAGTAGACTGAATTGTCTGTGCCACTGTTTTCCAAAGAAACAAGTATGTGAACTTAGTATGTTTTCTAAATATCTTCAAACACGCTATGGTATTTTTATGCTTTATTTACAGTCAAAAAATTACATACAGCACCTTTAAAAGCCTATTGTTACATGTCTTGTTGATTAACAGGTAATGTTCATAAAACCTTAAAGTACTGTAAATACATACCACTGTACGTATGTTCTAGCTTGATGCGTAGCACTTCAAAAAAGAGTGGTGGTTACTTTAAGAAATATCTGAATACAGTGTAAGTCAATGGCCACCAAAACATTCTTAAATAATTTCTTCTTTGTGTTCCACAGACAAAAAGTTTGGAATGACATGAGAACATGTAACAGAATTACCATTTTTGGGTGAACTGTGCCTATAAACACCAAAAACATTGAGATAAAGACAACTGCACAACTCACAGCTGAATATAACATACACCTTACAAAACACTCATAAATCACCCAGATGCCACATTCTGTGCAAGTACAGAGAGCCAAGGTTACTCTACAGTAAATAAGGAGTAAAAAGCGTCAGTAATGTGAGTGTCACTTTCAATGTTTTGCCCATAAAACGTTTAACAAATTAAACAATTCAGTAAACTGAGGCAATTTCCAGCTTGCATTAGAATTGAGGGGAACTCATAGCTGTAAATGAACAGCAGTGCTGATTATCCCAAAACACTCATGCAATTTGGGTCATTTAAAAGTTTTTAAATTTAAAATAATTTAATTAAGTCTAAGCGGTACTTAGAAGGCATACAGCTGTTTTACAAACAGTTGGTTTTTATTCAAACAGGTTTCCTAAGCCCTCACCTGTCTGACATTGGTCAGAAAAACAGATAGTCCTGCCCCAAACACAAAAATGGTTGACCCAGTGTTGCTATCTCTGCCAGTGTTGAACCTATGAATGACTTACAAATATCTCTGCACATTTAAATACATCACATAGGAAAAGGAAAAGATCAATGTTGTTGTTGTTTTCTTCTTGTTCTCACTTAGGCTTCATTTTATTTAACTTTTTATTTCTATCTAATAGGGTAGTTTTACTTGATTTATTTATTTATTTTTTATCTTTTTTTTCTTGCAGTCAGTCATGTCTTGGTAATTAGTGTGACACACTTTGCAGAATAAGAATGCAAGAGGTCTTGACTATTTTTATATCCACCCTCAGGATCATGATGCTCTGCACTCATTAACAACCTCATTTTCTGTTGCAGATATAAACAAAAGTGCATTAGAGGTGTATCATTACCTTAACAAGACTTGCGGGTTATTTCTCTGTGTAAGGCCAGAGACACTGCTGACTCACAGGATAAACCAAATCACCCACTGTAAAATCTAAGTGGCTGACAATGCTTATAAAAAGCATGCTCACTGTGGGACGGTCATTGAACTCATGTATGCTGATGCGGCAGGGATTTTGGAGGAGAACAAATCATTTCTGTTTCCTGTACAAAACCTAGAGTGCTGCAAGGATTATGTATTTTTGTAGGCCAGCCCGAAAGCTCAGAAACCAGTTAGCATCACCCTGTTTCCCTTGACAAAACCCAGTAGGATTTTCCCTTTCACTTTTGGATTTTGTTTGTATACATGAGCATTTCATAAGGCCTCTAGATGGTGCATGCAAAATCTTGGGTTAATTGGACAAACAATCTAAAATAGGCTTCATTTCGTAGGTTCATTCAAGTGCATCAACAGTGATGCTATGGTGTTCCCTATTGTGTCACTCCTGATGCAGCATCTTGTTCCCATTTAGTTCAAAAATATCAAAATGGTGGAACAATTGCAGTGCAATTATATCGTAAATATAATTTTCGTTTCACTTGAGAATCAGGGAAAATATTAATTTATGGATGCAGTGATATGAGCAAAACCATAGAAGTACTTATTCTAGTGCCACCTATGGTCAGATCAAGGTAGGTGTGTGTGTGTGTGTGTGTGTGTGTGTGTGTGTGTGTGTGTGTGTGTGTGTGTGTGTGTGTGTGTGTGTGTGTGTGTGTGTGTGTGTGTGTGTGTGTGTGTGTGTGTGTGTGTGTGTGTGTGTGTGTGTGCTTCTGCGCACAGTAGTGGGGTGGATTTGGAACCATCCTGCAAAATTTGGTGTTTCTAGGACTTAGGGCAGAAGAGAAAGGGGAAAAAAAACAGTACAAAAACAATAGAGTTCTAAGAAACTTGAGTGAAAATTTTATTTTCATCTTGAACATATTTGATTTCCTCTCTTTTGTCCACAGACTCTCCTGAGGTCTTCAGTTTCTCCATATCTTGGCTCTGGAAAATGTGAGATAAAAAACTGTAGTTTATACCGCTGTGGGAGTTTTTCAAGCCACACGTTCAGAGGATTAAAAACTGCCCTCAGCGTCTCCCTGAAGCAACACTGCATTGGATTGATGGATGCTCATTATTTTCTCATTTTGGTGCTCCACTGAAGTAGTACAAGGCTTAAACTCTCTCATTTATGTAGTTGTAGATGTAGATGTGGTTAAACGGTTAATTTCACTCCAACAGTGAGCAAGGACAGTATAAAGGCGGGCAGTCTGGCCCATGCCCATAGGCTCTATCTCCATTCTCTTTTCTGCAAAGGTTTATAGGCCTAAAAGAACTCACAGAGAGCTCACTTATTTATAGTATGTGTCCTTTCAATGGTCTAATTTCAATAGGCCTGAAATACAGTTGCAGTTAGAGTTTTGTGATTTTTTTAGTATTTAGTATAGAGCTGTTTTCTTATTGTGTATAATGATAACCTTCGATAAAAAAAGAGCTTCCACAGATTTACAGTAGCTTATTTCAACTGGACAACTCATTTAATGACAACACCTTAACCTTTCCAGAAGTGCCAACCTGTACACATTTTGCGTAGCCAATACGTATTTAGACTTCAAGGTACACTGGTACAATTTGTCACTCCAAACTATATAAAAACCTGATGCCTCCATCCACGCGTGCTACTCAAATCAAGCAACAGCAAAAGTAGAAGAGTTCAACCAATCAGAGGGCTGGGTTCATTCCCCAAATAACAAGCGGGAGGATGACAAATGTGTACGGCCTATTGTTAAAAGAGAATGCAAATCAACAGCAACACTAAATACCACTCAATCCTACTTCCACTCCAAACGTCTGAATGATTTCTTAAGTGAAGACAGTAAGATTCCGGGGTTTAGCTTTTGCGTTTAAATACAGTGATTTCTGTGCATTTTAGACTTTGTCTGTGAGTCTACGTGCTGAGATGAGGAAACACTTCCCCGTTTATAACATGCATTTGAAATATCAAAACACATCAAACATCTTCCCTTGTGATGACTTGCTAGGAGAAGTGTTTTTAAACCTGCTGTCCAACAAAAGAGAACATTTTAACATGCTTTTACTCCACAACATCAGCCGAGTGTTTAAAATAACTTCCTTTGTGATCTGATGTGGCTTTTTATCACAGAACGAGGCAGTAAATATATAAATATATTCTATACTGTAAAAAGTTTATGTCGATTAGCAATGGATTATATACATAATTATTCTGAAAATACCCAAGACAGCATGAAGAACCTATATAAACCATACATTGTTGCAGTTGAATGTTTATTGTCTTTATGTTTGATCAGTTTAAGCATTTCTACATTCTTTTTATTTAGATAAGTGGATGTCTTTCCCTATATTACGGACTTCTTGGAGCATCATCATTTCTACTACTTCTGTGGTGCATATGTGGAGTGCCTGCGTAAGGGCGCCCTCTAGGGTCCAATATGAATGAAACAGACTTTAAATGTGGTTATAATTCTCAATAATGGCCAATCTATCCTTCTAATTTAGATTAAAAATAGGAAAAATAATATTTATCTCAAAATAAATTTTAAGTAGACGTGATAGCAATAAATTGATGAGTGAGCATTAGTAAAGAAAACAAAACAGAAAGTGCAGACCTGCTAATATTTAACATTAAAGCTTACGATTTTGACATTAGCCATTAAGGAGCTTCAGGTAATAATGTAGCTATCTAGGAATGTATAACAAAGTACATAACCCTTCAAAATAGGAACAGAGGGTCAATGGTGACTGATTATATACTGACTGCAAGTTATATCCTTTGACGTTTGCCTTATCATGTCTCTCAAGTACAGCAAGAGTAAAATGTCTTAACCTCATCACAATGTGCCTCTTGGTGTTGAAGAATCTCAAATTTCAGACAAGGAAACAAAAATACTCAATGTAAGATAAACAAATTAAAACAAATGGAGAAAATGGAAATAATCACTTTTTATGTTTGCTCATAACATGACAAAGATGTGTTAAAAATGACTTAGTGTTGATCCACTGAAGGACAACGCTATGGAAGTGTATAGAATAAAACAGAGGAAAGATAAAGGAGCTTGACCAGACATCGCTAGAAACTGAATGTCAACACTAACAGATTTGATTGTGGCAGCTTCGGGAGGGCAGTGCGGAGATGTGAGCAAAAGCGTGATGAGAATTTATGGAGGCTGAATACAACACAGCAGCATTCTGGATGTGCTTGATGGGTTATGTGGCAGCTGTGAACAGACAAGCTAGAAGATTTGCTTCTCACATACAGCCAGATTTCTACTGGACTTAATGATGTTAAAGCGGTATTATGATCAACAGCGGTACACAGATTCAGAAGGGATTACTGATTTATTCTAATATCTAGTTCCTCACCCTGTTCATGCCATATCTCACTAGGCCTACAACCTGAAACACTTCTGTAGTTATTTATCAGATAGGGATCATTTGTGACCCGGTTAAGCATGTTTTGTCACACATACAAGTGTGAATCTGTTTTTATTATTATTATTTGTTTTTTATTTATTTATTTATTTTACAAAACTGCAAAAGGCAGAGTAAAAGGCCCTTTTAATTCTATTTTTTAAAGCTCCAAATAGTGACAAAAAGACATCACTGTTTAATCATGAAATCCTGATCAAGGATTTTATTGCAAATAATGACAAAATATCTAATTTGAGATCTAAATTGACTAGATTTCAGTTTTATTGACAGTCATTCAATCAACAGTTTTTCATTATCCATAAAAGCCCTTTGGGTCTAGAAGCTCTAACTAAAAAGAAAAAGCAGTTAGATTGAAGAAAAACACCTTTAGTTTGGAGACAAAACACTTAAACACTACAAAAAAAGACTTAGGTTAGAACTTAGGTTATAAAAAAAAAATTATATGATTGCTGATATGCTTGAAAACTGTCACAGTAACTTTTTAGAATAGGGAACACATATTCACTATTAAGAGCTTTCCTGAACAAACTCCTAATTTGCTGCTTATTAATAGTTAATAAGATATATATTTTTTAAATGTAGAATAAGGCATTAATATGTGCTTTATAAGTACTAATAAACAGCCAATTTGCTAGTAATATGCATGCTAATAACCAACTAGTTCATACTGAGAATTGGTCCTTAAAATAAAGTGTAGCTGGCTGCCATAGATCTGAGCCAAAACATTAAATGGCCACTAAAAGCACTATTAGTTTGGATCAAAAACACCACTAACAGACTGTAAGGTTGATGCCAAAACAATAAAACACCACTAAAGTCATGATTAGGTTGAAAGGAAACACAATGGCTTTGTTCACAATTGGGGTAAAACATCCCTCTAGCTTTTAATCAAAAATGTAACCAAAATATTTATATCCTTCTGTCAGGAATGCCATTATTAGAAATGATGCTGCACTAAGCTAAATGTCCAATAAAAGCATGTATTAAGTGGAGCATTTTTTAAAAGAATTCTTGAGTGCTGCCAGTTTTTGAGTTTGGAATACAAAGGGATAGTCAGACTAATGTTAAAGCATGCTAATTACTGACATACATTCAAAGCTATGCCAGTACAAGAGGCATATATGCCAAGCACAAATAGATGTACTGTAGACTATTCATGCAGAGGACATTGAAAACTGAGCAAAATGGCTAAATGTAATTAGTACATTTATCAAATAACCCTGTTTAATTACTCCACATTATTCTTAAGCTAATATTCTTAAATGCAATGTTAATTACTAGAAGGGACAACAGAGGTGCATATAAATTCTACAAGTGAGAGGAATCAGATGAGATGACCTGAGATAATTCAAATGGTTCATTAACTAAGTGGCTAATGCCTGAAGGTTACTTGTGCAAAATCTCTGGAATGAGATGAGTGAATTTCTCTGGTAATGTGCGCAAAGCCATTCATGTTAGCTTTATTTATATTCAATTATTATTGCAGGTTATCAGTTAAAACCAAGCATTACATTTACATTTACATTTACATTTAATCATTTAGCAGACGCTTTTATCCAAAGGACTTATGAGAACAGTTAATCAACGAGAACACAGCAAGTGCTTGACAAGTCTCAGTTATACAGAACACTAAGTACTTATGTTAATTGCAGGCGAAAAAGAAGTCTTTAGATGTTTTTTTGAAAATGAGTAAAGACTCAGCTGGTTGGAGGTCATTCCCACCAAGCAGTCCAGGAAAAAGTCCGTGAGAGTGATTTTGAACCTCTTTGGGATGGCAACACAAGGCGTCGTTCACTTGCAGAAAACTTCTGGAGGGTGCATAAGATTGAACTAGTGATTTGGTAAGTTGCGGTGTGCCAGTGGTCGTTTTGTAGGTAAGCATCAGTACCTTGAATTTGATGCGAGCGGCTACTGGTAGCCAGTGTAACCTGATGAGGAGAGGAGTAACATGGGGTTTTCGGCTCATTGAAGACAACCCTCGCTGCTGCAATCAGTTGTAGAGGCTTTAGTACATGCAGGAAAAAGCATTGCAATAGTCCATTCTGGAGAGAAAAGAGCTTGGACAAGAAGTTGGGTGGATTGCTCTGACAGGAAGGTCTAATCTTCCTAATGTTGAATAAGCAAATCTACAGGACCGGGTCGTTTTAGCAATATGGGTCTGTGAAGCTTAAATGATGATCCATCACAACTCCTAGGTTTCTGGCTGTCCTGGAAGGATTATGGTTGACGAACCCAGCTGTATAGAGAAGTTGTGATATTAGCTGGAACCACCAGCAGTTCATTAAGATTGAGCTGAAGGTTATCATCCAGCTAGAAATGTCAAAGGCCGAACTACCCGTCGGGTCAAGAAACACTGGTTGGAATATAAAGAAGTGAGAAGTAGAGTTGAGTGTCATCAGCGTAGCATTAATATACACTAATTTATGTATTCAAGTCATATAAAGGTTGGAGCCAAAACATTAACCATCACTTAAAACGCTGCTAGTTTGGAGCCAAATCACTAAAACACCACTACAAATACAGTTTGGTTGGAGCAAAATCATTAAAAAAACCCCCAAAAAACACTGTTAGGTTAGAACCAAAACAACAAACCCAAAAGCATATTATTACATTACTTATTACTCCTAGCCAATAGTAATTATTTACACTACTAGTTACATTTACTTTTCCATTACCCCAAAAACAGCCTCTGAATCCATTACAGTTACAAATAAATGAACAGTACAGATGGCTCAGACTGAAGACGTCACAATATTTTAAACAACTTCTGTTATTTAATAAAGCTGCAACATAGTAAAATCTGCAACAGTGCTCAAGAAGGTAGAACCAAGCAAAAATGTTGGGATTGCGGTAGACAATGTTTTATTAACACTACACAAAGTACATGTGACACTGATGTTTATGTCATCTCTTTCTACAAAATAATTTTAAAAAAATGGCTGAATTTTCAGCTGCTGTATGATGTGGGCTTCTCCATCTTCCAACAAAGCTAGCTTGCTGCGTTGGTGATGTCCTGTGCATACACACACAGCAACGATAATGGTAAACACTCATATGTCAGAGTCAAATCACTAATACACTACAAAACCACTGTTAAGCTAGAGCCAAAACATTAAAACATCACTAAAAAGACAACAAAGGCTCAAACCAAAACAAAAACAAAACAAAAAAACATGGCTAGTTGGTCAAAACATTGAAACATAACTAAATACTATGTTAAATTGAAACAAAAAACACTCTTAGATTGGAGCTAAATAATTATCACACCACAAAAACAGTTGAGTTAAAAACAAAATCACTAAAACACAGTACAAAAAAAAAAACTGTTAGATTTGAAACTAAAACTCTAAAACACTCTTTGCTCTTTCTGTTGCTGTTGCAAGAGGAAATACGTCAACACAGGAAAGAAAATTGCACCTGTAAAGCAATTTAATTGGACCTTTAATGTAAAGACATGAATGTATTGTACAGTATTCAATTTTATAACTCCTTTTTTAACTTTATAGGAGCTAACCTTTATGTGAGCTGCCTGATTATAAAATGACAAACACAGCGACAACCTTCAAAGTGAGGCAATAACATTTCTTTGCTATTACTCTGTTCTTTGAATCCTTTAACTTTAGTCGCACCGCTTCAGCAGCTCTCATGGTTCCTATCCTCCTGCACTCAAAGGGCTCATTTGCACATCTTTGGAGGCTCTGGGGTGCCATGGAAGTCATTCACCCAGGAACTGAGCCTGTTTTTTTGGCCCGTTTCAGATAGCTGTGGGTGTCTGTACTAATGGCCTTCAATCTTGCAGAGTTCTGCCCGCCCTCCCACAACTCTCTCCTCCTGGCCTGAGGAAGAAAAGGGACTGGCGCTACCAGTAGAGTCATGCAGCGAGTGATTCGAAGAGCTAACTAGAGCACTGAAGCCATCCAACTCTGTCCCACTGGTGGCCAAATTACAGCCATCATCCATGCACTTCACTCTAATGTTCTGACCCAAATAAAGCACCATTCTTGGCCACTTCGCAATACCTGGATGAGATTTTACAAACAGTGATATGTATGGCAGTCAGTGATGAGGATATCTGTTTGGATGGTTGCCATGGTGTGGTGTAACCTAAAGGCTATCATTCTGGGCTGACAACCAAATTGTTGCTGGTTCAAGTCCCACAAGGGGCAATCCATGTGTGATCACAGTGGCACTTAACCCCAGGTTTCTCCAAAGGGACTGTTCCTTCAATGTATGTGAATTGCATTGGATAAAAGAGTCTGCTAAATGGAAAGCTCTAGTCAGCATTCACTGTTTTCCTCCATGCAAAATATTGAGAGGAATCTGTATTTTAGGGATGGGCGTATCGATCCTGAAGTATTGATATATCGATACTGATAAAAGTATCAATACTCAAAAAAATATAGATACTAAGGTGTGTTCTATTTAGCAGTGATTTTGTTTATTTAACAAAATAAATAATAATAACAATAATGCGTACACTATGCACTGAATTGGAAGAATAACCTTTATTAGTGAATAATTGTGTAGGTTAGGAATATTTTCCTGCTCATCTAAACACACGCAAATGTTGCAAGACAGAACCAATTTCTTAAAAGAATCATAAAACGGCAGAACAATGCTTACCAGAGAAATGAAAAAACACATATGTTTGATTTATTTTACAATAAACAAATTGAAATCATAGCCTACATAGTTTGCGCAATTACATTTATTTAAACTGAACGTTGAAAGATAATATTGACTATAATATTGAAGGTTGCATTTTATGCATGCAACAGCCTATCACTGGCAGTCCCTTATGAAAATGAACCATGGTTTTACTAAAGTGACAATAGTTCAACTGTAATATTTGTAGATTTGAATCATATGTAAACAAAATATATATATATATATTTGAATCATGTGTATTGAGGAATTTTTTATTGTTAGTTTCATTTGTTGCGTGATTTGAAGTTAAGTTATTATAAGACTTAGTTGGGTTAAATTTGAGCCATCTTCACACAGATCTTCAACAGATCTCTGGAGCTGTGTTAAAGGGGTCATATGATGCTGCTAAAAAGAACATTATTTTGTGTATTTGGTGTAATGAAATGTGTTTGTGCGTTTTAAGGTTCAAAAAACACATTATTTTCCACATACTGTACATTATTGTTTCTCCACCATGCCCCGCCTTCTGAAATGTGTAGATTTTTACAAAGCTCATCAGTCTGAAAAGCGAGGTGTGCTCTGATTGGCCAGCTACCCAGTGCGTTGTGATTGGCCGAATACCTCAGTCATGTGGTGGAAATGTTATGCCTCTTAACATACTGTGATGCCCTGTCTGGTCAGAGCGACGAAACATAAACATAAAACCCATTATAAACGTGATATAAACATGATTTTTAGTCATGTCCTCTTTTTGAAGGCCAAACTAAGTAGTTTCGCTTTCTCGAAACAGCGTCACACACCGCGACTTTGAGTGAGCAAAGGCCGGAGGCCTTTAAGTTCCCTGCCTCTTCAAACGCTCCGCCACTGTTCCTGTCCCCAAAAAGCCCAAAATCACTTGACTTAATGATTACAGACCTGTCTCTCTCACGTCAGTGGACGTGAAGTCATTTGAGCGACTGGTCCTGGCCTACATGAACGACATCACTGGACCCTTGCTGGATCCTATTCAGTTTGCCTACAGAGCAAACAGGTCTGTGGATGATGCAGTCAACATGGGACTGCATTACATCCTGTAACACCTGGACAGACCTGGGAATTATGCAAGGATCCTGTTTGTGGACTACAGTTCAGCCTTCAATACCATCATGCCTGACCTTCTCTCATACAAACTCACACAGCTCTCCATCTGTCAGTGGATCACCAGCTTCCCGACAGACAGGCAACAGCTAGTGAGGCTGGGCAAATTCACATCCAGGACTATCAGCACTGGTGCCCCTCAGGGTTGTGTTCTCTCCCCACTGCTCTTTCCCCTGTACACGAATGACTGCACTTCAAAGGACCCCTCTGTCAAGCTCCTGAAGTTTGCAGACAACACTACAGTCATCAGACTCATAAAGGATGGAGACGAGTCTGCTTACAGACAGGAGGTTAAAGAGCTAGCCATCTGGTGCAGTCTTAACAACCTGGAGCTCAACACGCTTAAAACTGTGGAGATGATCATGGACTTCAGAAGAAACCCCCTGCACTCACCCCACTCAGCATCATGAACAGCAGTGTGGCTGCGGTAGAGTCATTCAGATTCCTGGGCACCACTATCTCTCAGCACCTAAAGTGGGACACTCACATAGACTTTGCTAAAAAAGGCCCAGCAGAGGTTGTACTTCCTTCGCTAGCTGAGGAAATTCAACCTGCCACAGGAGCTGCTAAAACAGTTCTACTCTGCTATCACTGAGTCTGTCCTATGTATATCCATATATTTGGTTTAGCTACCAAATCAGACATCAAGAGACTACAACGGACAGTCAGGACTGCTGAGAGGATTATCAGTGCCCCTCTGCCCAGCCTCCAAGGTCTTTACATGAGGAAAAGGGTTAAAAAATAACCTTGGACCCCTCACACCCAGCCCACTCTCTCTACTAACTGTTGCTTTCTGGTTGGCGCTACAGAGCACTGACCACCAGAATAGCCAGGCGCAAGAAAAAAATTTTTTGCCTGCAGGCTATATTCAGCCTGAACTATTTCATAATCCATAATTATACATCATATCCATCACAACTGACATATTTATAGACAGAATACAAAATGTGTACACTTATAAATTGCACACTTTGTAAATAACATATCTGTACATTTATTATTATATAATTTCTGTTTTTTTCTTATATTAGTGTTATATTCCATCCCTACTGTGTTATTCCTATGTATGTCTGCACTATGTCTGTACTTTCTTCTGCAGTGGAAGCTCCTGTTGTCAAATTCCTTGTGTGTGTAAATACTTGGTAATAAAGCTCTTCTGATTTTGATTCTGATTATCATTACCCATTTTACTCTTAGTAATTTAATAATTTAATAAATTTCACAATTTAAAAGTTTAGTTTATAAGTATCATATCGTATCGATATTGACGATACTGGCCTTGAAAAGTATCAGTCTCGTATCGAAAACAAAATAAGTGGTATTGCCCATTCTGTATTTATTTATGCTATTAAAAGGGTAAGATGTTCTTTGCAGTGATCAGCTGCACAAGAAATAATGCACTTAAAGGGGTCATACAAATTTTTTTTAGTTGTTTTTAATTTAACCCTCCTATTGCATTAAAAGAAAACTATACTTTTGCTAACTCCCAGGTTTTGACCCGGTGGAAAGTAATCTTATAAAAGAGTCATAATTTAACCTTTTTTTCAAATAAACCATATTGTATCTGATCATTAACATCTCAGTAATGAGTGAAATGTTAACGTTTTTAATGTTACGTTTTATTATCATGTTTTTACCTCATTTAACAACCTTTTCAATACTGACCAAAATGCAAAAGATGCAACAATTTAAATGGTATATTAACATATTTTATGCATACTAATGTTTTTATTTTAAACTTTTTTTTTTTTAATTTACTGTATGATTATTTGTGTTGTTGCAAAATGTAAACTATATTATCGCCAACCTCTAAATGTGGACTGTAAGGCATGAAGATATTAAGATAATATAATCATGATCATGATTTGTTTGTGAAGCTGGTTTTCACAATGTATATTGTGAAAATCACTTTACAAATAAATTTGACATTGATTTCATTTTATTTTCCACCCTCTGTCTGAAGAATTAAACCGGGATTTTTTCTGCTATGCCATTAAGATGCCTACTGTATGTAGACATTCTCTTTGCATGTGAAACTAGATCCAGTGCAATATTCTAAATTAATAGCAACACATTGAATACTTAAAATAATTATAGCACAAACTCACCACTTGAAAAAGTCTTGTGTGTATATGTGTGTGCGCAAGTTTAATAGGGACAACATGAAGAAAAAGAGTGGCTGATGACTTTAAGATTCAAATGCTTCAACTGGCTCTTATTCCAAAAACTGAGTGTTACGTGGCATATGGACAAAAAAGGTTTGACTCAGAATGAATCACTTACAAACCACATTTTGCTGGGTATGACCCACATTAGTATGTTTCCAGTGGGCCTAGTTCACTGTCCTGTTGACAGGAGCATAGTATGGCAACATGAAGAGAGCTACTTGTGCATGTGCACACAAGAGAGAATGACAGACCGGGAGACACACAGAAAGAGAGGGGGAATGGAAGCAATTACCAGTGTGTGAGCATGTGAGGTGCATCCAGAGGCTGCAAACATCAATCTGCATGATCCCACACACAAAACAAGTAGTATATGATAAGAGTGCCCCCTTGTGGTTATGTAAATGAATTGGTCGAGAGAGGTCAAAGTTTGGAAGGCCTATTTAACTCCGCTGCCTTACATCATTTGGGGGCAAACGTTTTTCTTCATAGATGGCCTTTCAAAATTATCTGTTTATTATTGTGTGTATTTGTTGAAGAAATTCTTACATTTTATGTATGGAGGCTCTTAAAGGTGTGGAATGGACTTGAGCGTGTCACTGAGATGAATGGAAATGCTAGCAAATTGGTTTCTCCAGGTATTAAAGCTTGATTTGAATAGATTGTTCTATTTTGCTTTGTTTCAGAACGTCTGTGTACAACCCTCCCGGAAAAGTATGTTCTTTGCTTAAATAAATTACAAAATCACAAATTTTGCCCCTACTCCTATCATTTGCAAACTCAGCGAACTGCCTGTCTCTGCCTCTAACTAGTTCTCAAACTTTACATAGTGCCTACAGTAACAGCACAGATAGCAGTGTCATTAGCATGAAAACTAATGTCAGCACTTTCCCATAGGTTTAATATACATATAGGACCTCACAGAGACTGAGAACAGCACTGAGACTGATAATGTGCTTTGAGGACACTATTACTGAGAAAACTTGGGAAATCTTAATCTTTTGAGTATGAAAGTGGAACATATCATATGAATTTACACAAGCTTGTGGAGTTCATACAGCTTGAGAGCTGTTGCCAGGAAAGCAAAAAAGAGACCAAACACTAAGACATTCTCAGAATGCATTTTAAAGTTTCGAAGTGGCATTTATTTGATCCAAAATACAAATGTATTCATATGATGGCAAAGCCTATCTTCGAAGTCTTCGATGATCCTTCAGAAATCAAAGAAAGAAAGAAAGATAGAATACTTTTATTCAGAAAGGATACATTAAATTGATCCAAAGGACAATAAAGTAATTAGATTTGATAAAGTCCCAAAGGATTTCAAACAAATGTCATTATTTTAAACTTCTTATTCATTAAAGAATCCTAAAAAAAAAGCAGTATTAGAGTTTAGACAATTAGAAAATTTTGCTTTGTTCACAGGAATAAATTACATTTTGAAATACATTTAAATTCCAAACTGTTAAATTTAAATTGTAACAAAAAAAATAGTATTACTGTAGTTACTGTACTTTTGTTCCCAAAAATCTTAAAGATTACAAACGTTTTGATCAGTGGTGTACAGTATATACTGTATATTATTTACATTATTTAATCATTTCATTCAGATAGTCTTTTTTTCAAGTATTGATGGTTACTTTTTTTGGAGAGCAACAATATCATATTATTATGTAATTATAGGCTGTAATTTGAGTTTTTGTGAACTGTATATTCTCAGTGAGATTAATGAAAATGTCATGTAACCCTTTCAAAACTATCCTCTCTTCATCACCACTTCAATGATTGTGCTTTGCTCTTAATGTGATTGCCAGAAGATCATAGAAAAAAAAAGGGTGGTCCACTGATGTTTTTGGAAGGTAATAAAATCCCTAGGATATGAAGTCCCTGCATGAACTATGCATAAAGAAAAAAGACAATCCATACAAGAGCTGACAGAATACTTTTGGAAATGGGAAAGAAAAGTGGTTCTTAGCTGGAAGATTAAAACATTTACATTTATTTATTTAGCAGATGTTTTGTGATATAATAGAGCTCACTAGGACAGACACACTCACTTTGTAATATATACAAATTTGTTTAACTGTAATTTAAAATTGAAATTTAAAGTAATCTGGGATACATTTATTGTATAACATGATACATTTGTGGTCTCTACAATGCAGCATCTTGTGCAATCTAGACATAAGCAAGTGCTTTGAAAACAAGTTACTAGCTTCCCTATCAAATCCTCCTTGTTTACCGCAGAGGTTCACAGTGGCAAGGGAACATCTCGTTTTTGCAACCGCAATCATAATTTCTCCCCAGGAGAAAGCACACTGTGTTAATTTCGCTGTGTTGCGGCTTGTTTCTATTGTGTTGTGAATCGCTTCTGTTGTGTTGTGGCTTGTTTTCATTGTGTTGTGCTAATTTCTTTGTGTTACAGCTTGTTTCTGCTGTTTTGCTAATTTTGTTGTGTTGCGTCTTGTTTCCGTTTTGTTGTGGAGATTTCATTGTTGCGTCTTGTTTCCGTTGTGCTGTGGAGATTTCATTTTGTTGCGTCTTGTTTCCGTTGTGCTGTGGAGATTTCATTGTGTTGTGTCTTGTTTCCGTTAAGATGTGGAGATTTCATTTTGTTGCGTCTTGTTTCCGTTGTGCTGTGGAGATTTCATTGTGTTGCATCTTGTTTCCGTTAAGATGTGGAGATTTAATTTTGTTGAGTCTTGTTTCCGTTGTGCTGTGGAGATTTTGTTGTGTTGTGCACTACTGGTCCACTGTAGATATCTCACTAAAAGGCATAATTTTTACATATATTAAGTCAGCAACCTCATAGACAGTTGAGAATGAACAGAAAGCATCTTATAAACCAATCTTTCAACTTTACTAGACAGGGGCACCATTAGGATTTTTTTTCCTCCAAAAAGCAAACTTTTAATCATATTGCCATTATTTTTCATATATTGCAATTACAAAAAATTGCTGTAATATTGCAATTGCATTTTTAATCTCATATTTCTGCTGCTACAATATAAAGGCGGAAAAATATTATTATTATTATTATTATTATTATTATTATTATTATTATTATTATTATTATTATTATTATATGCCTATATTATATGTTATACTCCACCTCTGGAAAGCCACAAAACTCTATATATTGTTTTTTATACTGTGAGTTTTGTCTGTAAAATAATCACATTCAATCTTAATTTTAGACAGACAAATATTCTTATAAGAGTATAACACATTTTCTTTTACCTGCATACACATACATATATTTGTACAGTATGAGAGATTATGTAAGAGGATATCACTGGACTTCGCCTTATCTAGAACACTCTTATTCTCAGCGTTTATTCTCTAGTTCTGAGAAATAATGGAATTATGTAAAGTCACGTTTTAATCAAGTATTTATATAAGCACGTGATTTAGTCAGTGATATGGTAATAGTGGTGGATCCAAGGGCCCAAGAGTCTCTTCAAAACCTTCTCTCTTTAAACAGCTTTTAATTGCTCTTGGATTCCCCTTTGACCTCAGTTTTCCAGCACATTAATTCAGCTCATCTAGTCAAGACCCCTAAAGCCCCACATTCATTTTCTGCACTCTCATACATACCTGTCTATCAAAACCTTTGTGCATATCTCACTGATTCATCTATTTCTTAGTATTTCTTACAGTATCTTCAGTTTCAAAGTGTCAAGAGTACCGTCTTTCTAAGGAGAAGTAGTTATAAGTAATCATTACTGTGAGATCTATCTCAAGGGATGAATGTTTCTGAAATCTGAGTGATTATGAAAGAACAAATGAAACATTAGGTCATTTTGGATGATTTTTAGCAAGTTCTGTTGAATCGAAGCAGAAGCTGCTGGAAAGATTTGTGAGTGTTGGTAAATATCACAGTCATTTTTCTCAAAGTCTAGCAGGAGCTATAAAGAAAATAGTTTAAGGAATAGTTTTATGTGACATGAGAGCTACTTTAGTCTTGCATTAGCCAAGTTACATTTTCCCTGATCATATATAATGGTACTACATGAGAGCCATTTTGCAAAAAATGTTTATTTGCTGTGTTGGGTGTGTATTATGAGAATATGTGTGTGATTCCCTCTGTGTGCAACCCCTTTAAAGCGTGTACATGGCCCACTCAGGGAATTATGGCCCCTTTCAACAGAAATCTTTATACCTGTCACACTGATCGTGTTGAACATAGTGCTGTTTCTAGGTGTTCTTGCAAAGCCTCACCATGGCAACTGCCACAATGAAACCTTGCAAAAATAGCACTCTCGTTGAAAGTGCACCTTTCTAACCTTTTATTTTCCCTTTTACATTCCAAAATCTGCTCCACTGTTAAGCAAACCGTCAGTAGATTCATATGGGGATGAATGGGAAAACTGATGCTAACAAACACTTATGTTGTTGATCCTCGGGAACTGTGGCCATTTCTCACAGTGGAGTAAGATTCAGACTGGATCTGTTGAAATGCTTTGCTCACAGTGATTGTTGCGGACTAAATGGGCTGATGGTTCTTGTATTCAATATTCAATTCAGATATGTATTTTTGTAGCAATTTTCACAATACAAATTCCAATTTGGTCCTTGAACAAACCCCAGTAAAACTTTGGCTACAATTCCTTGCATAGCAAAGCAAGTGACATTAAAGGGATACATTTGCTGTTAATTTACTCATGCTTGGTGGTTCATAAATTGCAAGTCGGTGGCTACCAGCACTTGAGAGTCAAAAAAAAAACATTATTTACAACATTATTACTTGTAATCCATAGCCTCTGGTAATTTTTCACGCATGTGCACATCAGCTCATCGTTCTGCGGTCCGAGTCAGAACTGTTTCCTCAGTTCAGTGACTGTTGGAGTAACTGGAGTGCTGAATGAGTTGGCAAAAACCAGGATTTTTTACTGATCATATATGCCGATATTTTGGCTCATTTCAAGTTGGAGTGGCTGTCAGACACATGATGCACTGAAAATGAGTTTTGATTGAGAAACTTGTAGATCTGTGCTGCTCGAGCTGCTCGGTTTCAGATGGTTCAGTTCGATTTGGTGAACTGATCATCCAGTTCACTAAAAAGAACCAGTTTGAAAGAATGATTCATTGACAAACACAACATCAATTCGAACCGTTTGCATGAGGCACTGGCACTTTTTTGACTCTCACAGTGCTGATAACCAATGACTTGCATTTTATGAATCACGAGGACCACGTTTTCAGCTAAAAATCTTCTTTACTGCTTGTGACGAGTGGGAGCCGTGTGAGCTTGAGTACCACGGAGGAGCTCCAGAAGGATAAAAAGAGTTATGACAGCGAAGGACGTGAGAGGACCTGGCCTGGATTTTATTTTGTGTTTATTTTATTATTAAAGTTTTTATTTAAATGTTCGCCGGTTCCCGCCTCCTTCTTCCCGATTTACAAACATCCACCATGATGGGGAGGAGCTGGGAACGGGGACTCCTGCCGGCTGCCCGAACCCGGAGGAGCCATCGCCGTCCACTGAGGGCTATCCAGTGCCGCCGCCAGGCACCATGGAAGAGTTCACCCAGCTGGTGGAGGGCCGAGCGGCAGTGTGTCTGGGAACCGGAACAAGAATTTTTTTTAAAAAAATTCTCCTCTCTCCCCCTCTCGTCTCTGTCGCTCCTCATGCCATCTCCTTTTCTCTCGCCTCGTCTGTCTGTCCATACCCCCAGGTACCCGCGGCCACCATGATCGGTGATCGTGATCGGGGGGAGTAGAGCGCAGTATCGAGAGTGACGAGTGGGATGGGGCCGAGAGCCGTGGGAACGGGTCGAGGCCGGTGGAGTAATTGGAAATGAGCAACACCTGCGCCACTCACCGGTCTCAAGTCCCACGGAGGAGCTCCAGAAGGATAAAAAGAGGAGTTACAACAGTGAAGGATGAGAGAGGACCAGGCCTGGATTTTATTTTGTGTTTTGGTTCTGTTTGTGCATGGCAGTTGTCCGTGAGGGGCTGTTGCACTATTTTGTGTTTATTTTATTATTAAAGTTTTTATTTAAATGTTCGCCGGTTCCCCCCTCCTTCTTCCTGATTTACAAACTTGTTAACAAATGCTTGTATAATGCTGTCCACTGTAATTATAATAGTGGTAACGGTAGGGGCTCCAAGGTCCCAAAAATACACCAAACTACATACTGTTGCTTTAAATATATTTACCAACAGTCAATTGAAACAACCTAGAAATATGTTCTGTCGTCTGTGCAGCTTGTGAATGACTAAAACTCTAGCACAAAAACATTAAAAGTATCATTGTCACATTTTTATTGGACCTGTTTTATTGCTATATTTTTATTTTACTACAATGTAAATCTCATGGAATATGAATATTGTTTTCAATAGGCCTATATCTTAACCATGTTATTCATACCATCACTGTACCAAAAGAATTTGATGGTAATTCAACATCATGGAGAAAAGGAAAAAAGCCAATATTGAGTTTTCCATATGGATGACTGGAAGCAAGAATAGTGTATTAGTTTGTATGTTGCTTCTAGCTTCAGCTTCTTTTAATAAACTGAGGAAAGAAAGCACATCCTTTCCTTTGTCAAACTTTAAATATCTTGGATACACCACCAGTCTCTAGTTACCACCTAATATATTCCACTGACCATACCAAGGGTCTTGTTTTACTATGATCAGAGAGAATATGCAAAACTTAAGGACTAATGGAACAGAAGATGAATTATATCATGTAACCAGAATAGATGTGTAAATTTGCACGCTCATTTTACAATTCCTGCAGCTCCAGTTAAATGTTTAATGAGTTATACACAATTCTGCTCAGGTTCTTCTGAAATGTAGCCTGTGCCCAGCCTTGGCTGGAAGTAAAATTGAGACAGTGCCATTGTTACATTCATACTTCCGTTCTCATCCTTACTAGATCCCGAACAGTTGTAATTTATCTTCTGCATTTGGCTAGTCGTCTAGGTAGATATGTTACTAAATAGACTGTCTAGACATGGTGTGGTGGAGAATGAAGACGAGAGGGACAATAAAATGTCCAGGAGAGGCTCTTATTTAATGGAACGCACACTTTGCCCTTGGTACTGAGTGATCACTGTAGCCAGAGCTTACATAGATGGTCTGGCATCACAATAAACTCATATAAATGTGTCAAAGTTTTTAATAGCCAACAGCCTGGCACAGGCGGACAATGAGGCACAGTACAGAATAACATATTTTTTTGTAATGCATGCCATTAAAAGCATATTGAATCATAACGGCACCATTTAGAGTCAATGGGAATTTTTTTCACATTTGTTTATGAGCAAATCCTATTTAATATGAACATAATAAATTACATTCAGAAAAAAATATAGATCAAAGAGTGTATTTGATTTGATTAATGTGCTTTCTCCAGGCCTTAGTTTCATGAGCAGATTTTCAATCTGTTTCCTCAGGTCACTTTTCTAAATACACTCCTATAATAAATAAAAAATATAATTTAATTTGGATTTTTTGATGTTCTTCTCAAGTTTAACATTTTTAGTTTATCTTTAATTTATTGCATACTACAGATTTAACTGCTGGGTGCTTCTTAAAATTTGCTCTAAAGAGTCAGTTTGGACTTGTTTGTTGCTCCCCAGTAAAAGATTTTATTGCTATATTTTTATTTTAGTACCATGTAAATGTCATGGAACATGAATATTGTTATTCAATAGGCCTGTATCCTAACCATGTCATACTGTACATACCATCACTGTACCATAACTGCCATAAGTGATTTTTAAAGGTAATTCCACATGATGGAGAAAAGGAAAACAAAGCCAATCATGAGTTTTCCATATGGACAGCTGGAAGCTAGAATAGTGTATTAATAAAAATATATGTTTTTGCTTATGAATTTGTGCTTACGTATGAATAAATTCAAATGCCATAACATTAGGAACTTTTCTTTCTTGTTTGTTTGATTGATTGATTGATTGATTGATTGATTGATTGATTGATTGATTGATTGATTGATTGATTGATTTTTTTAACCAAGGCCAGTTTTGAGAATTATTTAATAATTTGAGTGTCAAAATGTCCTGTTTATATCATCACTTACAGTATACTGTCTGTATGGACGTGCAATTCCTTTAAGTAGGATCTATCAACTGTAACTATATTGACAGTGACTAAAGTAATATTAACAATGGGGACAAAATAACTCCCAAGTCTCCTGAGCTTAGGAAGAGCAACCACTGAGCAATACATTTTTCCTATGGGGTAGGCCCCTCCCCATTGTATGCTCCTGGGCTTCAGTACATGCTTTAATGCATTTCTGTATGTCTTAACAAAATCTGATCAAGCATTTGTGTCCTCATCCAGCTGTTTGATAGGATGAGTGGAATTGCTATTCATACCACAAAACAGGAAATTATCTTCCCATCTGAAGTGTTTAGCTCATCCTAGCAGCATACCAAAATCTCTCTCAAAAATTTCTCTCACACTGAAAAAAGCAAAGAGTTACCTATACAAAAATGAATTGGTCATGAAGCTTCAAGAAGTTTTAAACCCCTTTTGCTGTTCCTTAAAAGGTTTTCTGTGCAGAACGGAAAACCCATTACAGGATTAACTGTTTTTTTAAATCACTCTGGCCACTAGTTCTTGAGTAGTAGATTCATTCAGCTTGGCTGCCATTGAGTGTCAAAGCTGGTAGAGAGTAACTGACCACTAACCAGGGTTATTTTCTCAGACTGAGACAGTGAATTCCAAAATAAAAATGAGAGTAAACAAATATCATGAACTATGAAAACAAATTGTGCCTTAACAACTAATTTATCTAAAATAACACCGTCCAACAAGAGTTAAAGGGAAGAAGTTGGTCTCATCTGTGCTTCCCATGAGCATGTGGAATGGATCAAACTGCTGTATACGGATGGACTAACTAATACTAACTTGGTGACCTGTGTGTGAATTGCTTTTAGTAAAGAGCTCTGTTAATGAAAGTCACACCAATTTTTGTGCTTATAAATACTACCATCGTGAAACTTACAGTGTTGTACACCAACATTACAGTCCTTTGACTTTCATTGAATGGATTTTTGTGCTCCACATAAAGTTCTACAGACATGAGGGTGAGTAAATGATGACAGAGATTTCATTTTTATATCGTGCAAAATCTTATTTCTAGATGATACTGTAATTTATGATGTTCCTTAGTTCTTCCCGAAGGACTTGTTAGTTGAAAATACTTGAGATATTTTACCCTAGAAACATTTATCTGAGTGAAATCCTTATGTTTGGTCATGGCTTGCAAATGCCCCTATTTGTGGTGTCTCTGAAGATACGGTTCTATGACATGTCTTCCTTCCAGATGCCTAAAGCATCCCTTGACACATACCACACACCACAAACAAATTTGGGCCAGTCGTTTCTTGTAGGCTGTGGGACTGAACACTGGAGGCTGTACTACCGCCAACCAGCTGTGGAACCTCAACACAGATATTGTCATGCATTGGCTGGGGAGAGCAGTGGAAAGTGGGCCACAGTCAACTCTAGGCTATGCAAATCCCTCCACTGTTTTATCGTGATATCTAATCTCACCAAGTTAAAATGTTTCTGTTGTTTGCTGTCTTCCCCCTATTACTGTCTGCCTCTGTCTGTGACTGATATCCAGCCAGACATATAATAGCAGAGCACTTTTTTAGCAGATTTTGGCTTTTCTTTCACTCAAGCAAATGGCTTTTCAGATCAAATCATAGACGAGCTCAGGGTGTTGACGACTATCAGCTAACTGAACCATGAATTTGATGATACAAGAGTTAGCTACATTCTCGAATTTGCACTCAAAGATTGCTGATATACAATCAGACAGTATGAGAATGACTGCAGGTATGACAGTGTTTACATCAAATAATGCACACTTCCCAACAAGTATATGAAGGTGCCATTGGGAGAGGATTTGCGAACAGCAGTGAAGTAACGCAACTGATGCTGTAGGTCACGTGACAATGACAGCATGGTAAATGTCTGGATTACATCCAGATTACATTCACAGTCTGTGCTTTGATGATCAGGATTTTCAACAATTCCTCCTGCAGGTTACATTGATATGCCAGTAGGTGGCGACAAGTGCCTGTATTATAGGTGGTTCACTGAATCATTCATTTAAAAGATTTGTTTCATTAACAAAACAAGTATGAATGTGTCATTGAATCATTTACCCAGCTGGTTCATTTGAACACACAAATGCATTTAGGTATGAAACACCACTGTTTGTATTGCTAAAGAGATGTGCAGAAGTTTATTTTCCTTTAGTTCTTGCAATTCTGTGTTGAAAATGCAACTTACTTTAAATTATCTTTTTATTAATCTGTTGTGTTGTTGCTCTGAATGTCAGCATGCACGATTACCTGCAGTTTCGTTTCTGCACCGAATTAGAGCCATGCATTCGGCATGCAACTGTAAATGTACAAGTATGCTGAGGATTATGTCTTTCGTTTGCCAAATAGCGTGTTTTGTCATTCTTATGGTTTCGCTAACAAAAAAATGCAAAATACAGTATTTAAATATAGGCCCATCATCTTACAAACTGTATTTGGATTATCAAAACTTTTACACTTATTTAAATTGACTAAAATTTGATTTAAATTAAATAGCATTTAGTTAGAGTCATATGTGGGCAACATTGAGCCACTTTTCAGAGTGTGGTTCAGAGTGTGAGACTCACACCAGGTTAATCATGCAAGATTAGACAACGAAAATTGTCATATGCCTTATAAAACTTCATTTGAAACATTTAATTTATTAACTGTTAACACCAAAGCTGGTATGATGTGGAAATCATAATTTCTTTGAATAATTTTGTGTAATTTTGTTAAGTTAAATTTTCATACTGCACTTTAAATGAGAACATGCATATCTTACTACATCTCACTAAGTTGATCTGTGAAATGTCATTTCAAGCACTTGACCCTCAATTGTATCCCATTAGCATTTTATCCATCTTCCATGCTCATCTGAAGAGCCATGCAGAAATTATAGAGATGCGCCTGTGTTAGGTGTGTCCAGCTGAAGGACCTTTATGAGCGTTTCATTGTGCTCAGAGCTTCCTGCCACAATACACAAGAGGACCGCTCTCCAGACAGACTCTTTAGTAACGGCAGACCAATGCTTTACCACACCACACCACATTTCAAAGAGGGAGGGAAGCAAGACAGACAAAGTACAGAGAATGAGAGCAAGGTCATTCGCAGTCCATTTAAAAGGTGTAAAGGGTCTCTGGGGGACATGTTGTTACATACTGTTGCTGTTTCAAACATACTGCTGAACACTTCCTTGAAGTTTTACTGAACTAACTATAAGTAAAACATAACTTTAATAATGAATAATTAATACCAACCTTTGATATGTGAAGATGTTTATATGAGCTAAACACAACACAAAGCCATTTGGGTATTTATAGTCTAGCAGATATGCTCATGCAAAATGTATAGGCTATAGACCTATAGGCTGCATATTTATAGATTTTAACTGACACTACATTGATAGTCTTAGAGTTGTGTTCCCATGTCATGCTTAAATCATACACTGATTAACCGCAACAATAAAACCAATGACAGGTGAAGTGAATAGCATTGATTATATTGTTACAGTGGCACCTGTTAAGGGGTAGGATATATTAAGCAGCAAGTGAACAGCCAGTTATTGAATTTCATGAGTGAGTGACTTTGAAAAGGACCAGATATTGACGGCTAGATGACTGGATCAGAGCATCTCCAAAACGGCAAGTTTTGTGTGGTTTTCCCAGGATGAAGTGGTCAGTACCTACCAAAAGTGGTGCAATGAAGGACAATTGGTGAACTGGTTGTCAATGGGCACCCAAGGCTCATTGATGCATGTGGGGAGCAAAGGCTAGTCAGTCTGGTCTAATCACACAGAAGAGTTACTGTAACTCAAATAGCTGAAAACTTAATGTTGGGCATGATAGAAAGGTGTCAGGACACAAAGTGCATCACAGTCTGCTGCATATGGGGCTGCATAGCTACAGACCGGTCAGGGTGCCCATGATGCCCACTGCCGAAAGTATGTCCCAGTGGGCATGTGAGCCTCAAAACTGGACCATGGAGCAATGGAATAATGTAGCCTGGTCTGATGAAACACATTTTCTTCTAGATCAGGTGAATGGCCGGGTACTGTACATATGCATTGTTTACCTGGGGAAGAAATGGCAGCCGGATGCACTATGGGTAGAAGGCCTGCTGTCAGCGGAAGTGTTGTGATGGGGACAATGTTCTGCAGTAAAACCTTGGGTCCCGGCATTCATGTGGATGTTACTTTGACACATACCACCTACCTAAAGATTGTTTTAGACCATGTCATGACTGATGTTCACTGATGGCAGAGGTCTCCTTCACCAGGATAATGCACTGCAAAAATTGTTTTGAGGAACATGACAGAGTTCAAGGGGTTGCATTGGCCTTCAAATTCCCCATAAATAAAAATTACTTTTAGAAATCACCTTATCAAAGAATAAGGTATCTGGATGAACCTAAAATAACACAGCCATTGGATTCAGTCAAAACACACAAGAGCTGACATAAGCATTAAGCATCAAGCAAGGCAAGCAATTGCACAATTATTATGCATTAACATAATGTAATAATGTAATCCCTTCTGAGCATCCAAATAAATTTGAAAATGGCACTCGTAGGTTTAAAAAAAATTGTCATTATCACATCTATTTATCCTGCACAATATCTATTAAAACTTTGTAAACTTCCTCCCATGTGGGCAGCTCAGTTTGGATTTGTTCATTACTGTAGTATCAGGCTGTAATCTCCTTTGTCATTGTTTTCCCATTATAGAATAACATGCAGCATCCATAATGAAAGGTGTTATTCCTGTCATAAATAGCTGATTATGTCTCTTGCAAGCCCTTGCATTTCACATTGATGAACAGAATTGAAGCCATTTTCAAACAATCAAGAGTTGCTTATTGTTGTCATTAGTGCGGCGCAGACCAGTTTTACAACAGTAATGGAGTCAGATGCACCAATACTGCAGTCCACAAAAACAAAATGATGATAGTGATGTAATGAGTGCTGAACACACTAAAAGTGTTAAAAAAAGATAAAAAAATTAAACTGAATATGTGTGAGAGAAAGTGAAACATAAGAAGGAATTTTACTTTTAAAAATAATGTTATATAAAAATAGAAAAAATTATGTAGTTTTTACAAAATTATTTTGGAAGCTGTGGTTGGAAGAATACTTTTGTAAAAAAATACACTGTAAAAAAAAGTCTGTAGTTTTTACAAAATAATTTTGGCAGCTGTGGTTGCCAGAATACTTTTGTAAAAAATACAGAAAAAACTGTAAACACAATTACGGCCAAAAACTGTAAATTTTACAGTATAAAACTGTTATTTACAAACAAGAAAATTTTAATTTAAACCAGTAAATTCAACAACGCACACTGCTATTAAAATCTGTTTTGTACCTTTAACATACTGACAACCACCATAATAATGCAGGGTGGTAAAAGAGAAAGCCACATGAAGAATCGAAGTTCATCACAAGTAGCTTCGCCACAAGCAGAAGTTTATATTAATATATAGAAGGTGCACAAAGTCATTCATGCAAACACAAAACACCATCATGGTGACACACGATACTTAAACAATTCAATAAACTTTCATTAAACAGCAGAAGATGTAACATAAAGCCCAAATGTACAACTGATAACAAAAAACTATTAAAAAAAACATGATTATTTTAAACAAAAATACTTTTCAAATGTGGAGCGTCACACAGGGAATTCTGGGAATATCAGTTTACAGTTTTTGACTGTAAATTATACATTGATTTGTTCTTTTTTTATTTCTAAAAACTGTAAAATTAACAGCATTTTACTGTAAAATTTACATGAAATGTCTGGTTAGATCTTTTACAGTTTTTCCCTGTATATAGTACAGGAACTTACTGTTAACCTATTAACACTTTTTTTTTGTAGCGTTTTTTACAAAATTGTACAGTTAAAATGACACTTATTTTTTACAGTGTATTATAATTTTAAAGTTAATGTTACACTTATTTTTTACAGTGTAATACAATGGAAACAAGATGTATTGGTAGACTTCATCCATTTTTTTCAGCACCATGAATTGTTTAATCTTATATACAGCATCAGCACTGCTCCATATTCAGGAAAATAACATCAATGTGTAAGATAAAAAAATTTATATGTGCCACATTAATGTCATAGCACACACTGACAATGAAGCTATTCTATAAATGTGCCATTGCTTCTACATTTAGCATCTGGCATCTTTGGGGTCATTTATGATTCAGCAGGATTTACCGTACTCAAGAGTCAGATGGCCAACATGGGTAAACAACTAGCTGCTGCCAGCATTTTTGTGTTATAGTCATGGCATTTTGTTGTTGTTGTTGTTATTATTTAAGTTTTGTTTGAGGTAGTTGGGATTAACTAAACCAGAGTCTAATTTCATTTTTTTTTTCTTCAGTGCTTCACATAGACATGAACTGCACCATTTGCTAGTCTACTATTGTTGTGCCATCAATTCCAGATTTATCTGAACCTAAATGTAGGATACAAAAAGCAAACTGTAGTTGGCAGGTGTCAAGGTGTCAGCAGTTGTCTAGTTAAAATTGCCAAGTTAGCCCCTGATTGTAGATGATGTATCTACAGTACATCATCATGAAGATCACTAGATTTATATTCACTAGTGAGGCATTGTAAAAAAATGTAATGAGCGTTGACTCATTATGGATTTTGTGTTTTAATGACTTATGATCTTTTTTAAATGTGTGTAAAAATCACAGTAATTTTTGTGTGCATACCGCCAGGTGCATGTCACCAACACCCTCATGCCACAGTTGCATGTTATTCCTGTCACTAGTAAAAAACAACCAGTAGGAAAGGCCAGAGAGCACAACATCCAGACTTTTTATCATTTGCAATTACTCGCTCTCAAAACATTAAAATAGGTAGCAGCGAAGCAGTGTATCAAGTACAGCAGTGGAACTGTGATTTGAATGTGACATACTTAAATAACAGCACCTTATAATAAATTACAGTCCTTAACATTATACCTGTAAAGAAGCATATGGTAAAAATCAGCTGTATGACTCATTTGTGCCTCACAGACTCAGTGGGTGTTCCACAGGGTTCTGTATGCGAGCCGCTAGCATTTTTGGTTTGTGGCATCCAATTACAGCTTTGTATCTCTGGCTGTTGATTCATTTATTCTTGAAGCATGGGACAAAACCCCATGCCTTGTTCCATGCCCCACAATTTGTCAGTTTTTAAATATTTATGCTTTGAAAATGCTATAGCATTTCTACTTTTAAATGAATAATGATCACTGGAATGTTTTAGCACAACAACAACAACAAAACTTTCATACAGTTCTAAACTGCTATAAACAGTGTTACATATGTTAGTAAATTACATTATAGAAATAAAATATCTCCTACAATCTCCGAAAGATAAGCAGGTGTTTTGTTGGTTTGCGCCTGAACGATAATAGAAAGAAAGATGAAACTTAGTCAAGCCTGGGCACAGTTTTGAAACAGATGGAGCTGTCAGTGCCAAAGTACGTCAGGCCCATGTGGGAATGAACTGAGCTCAGCTGAAGAAAGAACCAATCTAGAGGGTGATGAATACCTTTACGTTTTTCAGAAGTAAATAATTACTCAAGCAAGAAACACCTTTTTTGAATCCACGATAACAACAACAACAAAAATCCTAGATGAATGTTCTCCTCAAAGCAAATCGTTTGGATGGCATGAACTTTGTATTTGGACTCTCAACAGATTGCTGGCATGTGTTGTTTAATATGTATGTCCACTGCATAAGGAAGTAGCCAAGATTCTACATTTGATGGAGGTTTTCAGCACCATTTTGCAGTTACTGCTCTGTCTGTCCCTTCAGACCCTTTCTTATGAGTTTTACACCTATGGTCATAACCTTCAGTCTCTGTTCAGGTGATAAACAACATTTGGAACATAACAAAAGGGTATACAACAAAGTGATAGCTAGTGTTACTGTGCTGTTTGACCACTGAGTTGTCAAGGGAACAGACTAAAGCACAAGAATCAATGATACTTGCCGATTGCTCACTAGGCACGCTTGTCTTAAATATTTCCTTTAGACCTCAGACAGTTCCAGCTTCACTGCACTTTTCCTTATTGTTGTGTCTGAAGAGATTTGAAAAATGATGACCAGTTGCATTAGTTTTTGTTATTTGCAAAGAAAACAAACCCCACTGACAAGCAACATGTAATTATGTAATTTGTGTTTTGTAATAATAACAAAATATACAGCAAGCGTGCAAATATTTGACAAACATTCATTTGTTACTGATGCAACTGATTCATCTAAACTATTTTTAGCCTGAAGAGTCACATTCTACATTTCCCAGAATCTGTATTGATATCAACATTTCTTACAAATGAATTACAACATCTCTTCCTCACTTTCTCTTTCGCTCTTTTATAGTTGAAATGTCTTTGGATGTGTTTTCATCCTCATCATGTTGGGCCTTGAGCTTTCTAACTGAGACATGATAATATTTTTATGTATTGATTATCCATGTGGGTGATTTCCCAAAAGAAATATCATTGGAGAATCTGGGTATTGGACTGCAGTACCAAATTTTGCCATTTTTAATGAGGTGAAAGATAAACAACAACTCTCCAGAACCTCTTAGACCTATTGATGTTGGGGAAAATGCTCGCTAAATCAAATGAAGAGTGCCTCATTTGGGTGGATGTGCTGTGCCTGACAACAGTATTTGGCCTTTTCTCTTTCTTTTTGGGTCATTGTTGCTTCTGAATAAAAACAGAGACAAAATATAGAGTATGAGCTAAATGTTACGAATTCATACACTGTAATGGGCGTCAATGACCCTGATGAGAGTGCACTAGTTGTCCCTCCCTTGCAACACTTTTGGTAGGCACTAACCACTGTATACTGTCAACACCTCATAAGACTAGTTGTTTTCGAGATGCTTTGACCCAGTCGTCCAGCCATCACTGTTTGGCCCTTGTCAAAGTCACTCAGATCTCTTTGCTTCCCCTTTTTTTCCCACTTCCAACACATGAAACTCAAGAACTGTGTGGGCTTAGAAGATCTTAACAAGAAGTTAACAAAGAGTGATATAAACTGAAAACTCTTTGATGGAAATCAATGCAAAAGAAAATGTAAATGTAACAAAAGAACATCTACCCTGCCTTTAAAATCACAAATTCCATTAACGTTGACATCATGTTGTGCATTTGTTGTGCATTTACAACATAATTAAGAGTATGTGGAGGATATTTGGCTGTGTAAGTGTGACACATAAAATAGCATTGCTAATGGGTGTCGATTATCCGGTGTGAATGGCATTGGTCACTGCGCTTATGGATGTCGTGTCCTGAGGTGTGGAGAACTCATGCATGCAGACTGAGTTGAACGCTGCTGAGTTCTCTTTTGTGTTTGGCATTGTTCTATGTGCTAATGGATTTCTTGACAAATCTATAAGGACCTGGCAGAACCTCATGTGTGCTAAGTGCTTTCCGATGTTTTTGCCATGCTCACTGTAAACATTAGTGTCTGGATTGTGGCCCCGTCAGTCTGATGAAAATGTGTCACTTCCTGCAACTGTCATCGCCGCTGACAGAACTCTCACCCTTATTTATCGACATCTGTTTCTATGGGATGATGGGGATTTTAGCCACATCTTAAAAGTGGTAATGGAGGCCTTTTCCAGCTGTCATTGTCACTTAGCTAACAGTTGGGCCTCCTAACAAGCCCCATCCATCAGAGCTGCCATGAGCTGCTCCTCTCACTGCCCTCTTTCTGTTGCCCGTCATTTCTCTCTCCTGTCACTGATGCCTCTGCTCATGTCTCCTCCTTCGTGTATATTATAATACATACTGAGTGTAAGGTTTAGGAAAAGTAATTTTAAAAATGTTTTTAGAAACAAGAGATTGTGAGAGATTCATATTGAGTTTGAATTAGAGTGTGAATTAGAGTCCTGCTTTGAGCTGTCTTTATTGCACATCATCTTCAGCAGTACTTTTTCATTTTGATAACTAACGGCTGATGTCATACACTGTACATTTGCATGTGCACTTTCTCAACTCTACGTTTCATCACTGTACAGTAGAAAATACCTTTTTTTACGTTTCACACTAATTATTATTACAGGGCCAGATTCCTTGTACAATACTAGGTTTTGACCTTAAAAATCTTTTACCATAGCACATGATCTGTAAATTTATATATTTGAACATATCCAAATCACATATTCATCTCCATATTTATGGCTTTTCTGATATGGTAAACTTGCTCAGCAGCCCACATGGTAAAGTATTGCATTTGTGATATTTAGCGCTTGGGTACAAGTCCCGTGAAACACGAGTCACAATACTCCACAAAAGAGCTCAAAATAAAGAAGGTAAAATGGCATGGTTGCTTCAGCAAATATGTTTTATCTTATATTTGCCTTTTTCACACTATTGTTAGGTTTAGGTTTTAGTGTAGGTGGTATTTATATTATTTTTGTATTTTTAGAAATTTTGTTTTGTTTATCAAGACCTGCAGTGTAAATGCAGCATTTCACATTGAAACTGCCTTGAATCATGCTATAAGCAACACAATATTATTTTACAACTGATTTGTATCCACAGCCACATTTTTTCATGACACTTTTTTGTTTAATAAACCCTTATCTTCAATGAAAAAAAAAATATGTTTAGCAGTTTATAGCGCCTCTTGTGGAAGTGTCATCTGAAAAGTGCAGCAAAATTTGCCTGATACAATGAGCCTGGGTTGCAACAAGAAGCCTCTGTTTTTAAGGTATAAATATCAGTTCTGATAAATATCGGTTCATATTACGTGTAAATTTTGGTTGTTATAATTATCGTTTGTTGTTATTATTAGTATTATTTTGAAATTAAACATGACTTGCTTAATTTTTTTTTTCTTATTGATTAATTGCAAATGACCATTTTAAATCCCACCTCCACACTGAAAACTGTTTTTTAAAAATCAAAATGCTAATTTAAATGGACAGCTGTAATCAAAAAAATTAAAATATTATTATTATATATATATTTTTTTTTACTATTATTACTATATTACTATTATTACTATATAAATACATCAGTTCATACAAACAAATAGCAATTATATGAGCCCTTGGCATGAGCTAAATGCAGTGACTTTTCCCTTTATTTCTAACTGAATAAACACTCATCTATTGACTGGTCATTGATTAGGGCTCTAATTGCAGTGCAGTCTTCTGTTTCACAGACAGTTATAGCTTATACAGAAGATTAAAAATACAGTCTTCCTACATTGATCAGAAGAAAATTCACAACATAGCATAATTAGATACACAATGCATGAAGGCCAATAAGAAATAGTGTTTCTCACTACACAGTGTCACTCCCCAGCCTCTGTTTTATCTTCTTCATTTGAGAATGAGAAAGTGCTGTGCTGTCCCACTTTTCTCTGTATTTCAGCGCAACTGAGAGTTCATTATACTGTACTAATTGCTGAACTATTTGTGATCTTTCTATGGATTATTCAGACAGCCCTTTTTTGTTTTCCAGTAGTTGTACAGGGTCAGGAATTTCTTGGTTAGAAAGGTGGTCCATATATTTTAACATAGTTTATTTTATCCCAGTTTAATATGCAGAAACCAATATAACTAAACCAGTTGTAGGCTGTGGCACTGTCGAAACATTTTCACTAATTTCGTAAAGCATCTTAACCAACCTCGCACAAAAACATAAAAGGAATGTGTTGTTGTTTTTGTTTTGTTTTTTTGTTTGTTTGTTTGTTTTTTAGCAATTCCATTTGGTGAAAGTAATTATATAAATATAATAATAATAATAATAACTTGACTGAATCTGTTTATTATTATTTTAACAACCTAAAGGTTGATTATGTAAATGTTTGCAATAGGTCATATAAATTGTTTCCATATTTAAAATCGTTAAAAAACTTTTAATTTTTTTTCATTATTTTATTCTATTTTCTAAGCTGTTTGTCCATGTGGTGTTGTTTTGTTTTGTTTTACTTTCTTTTGTTTAATTTTTTTTCTCCGCTATACTATGTAGGGTTATTTGTTTTGTTTTGTTTTGCTTTGCTTTGCTTTGCTTTGCTTTGCTTTGGTGAGATGGAATGGATAATGACGGAAAATTAGCCATTAAGTGCATGGAAACCCCTACAACTGTTTTACAAGCATTAAAGGATGTACATTCATTCGAAGCAGTTTACATGTTTACATTTGAGATAAAATGTCCTTTAACCAAGCAACACAGCTGACCAATCGACATGGCCCTTTCATTTCATGAGTTATGTTAAAGTTTAAAAAGACTCATTTTCCTCTCTGTTTAAGAGCTCAAGGCCTGGTGGAGTTGTAACTGTGTCACAAGTCTGTCAGGAGCACTACTGCTGTGTTTAATAATGTTGGCACTATTTTAGGGTCCTATAAAGGAAGACAGATGAAGCACTACTGCCGCCCCATATGTCATTTATTAACTGTAGTATTTTTTTTTATTTTAATATTGTTGGGTTTTTTTAAGGTTTTTTTGTCTCATAAAATCAGGGGATACTAATTCATTTTTAACAACCTGGAGGCAATCCCGCTAATCTGTCTAACTGTAGTTCTTGATCTGAATGGGCCATAGAAAAGGAAATATCCTTTTAATTAAACTATGAGTGAATTAAAAATGGCCCAAGTGGGAGGAAACCCCATAAGCATTACTGAAACAGTTTATTTTGTCAGGCAGATCCTCCCACTGCCTGTAGTGATTTATACTTTCATCAGGCAGCTGCTTATTGCTTTGCACTCTAATGTGAAGAAAGTTTTGATGAGTATTGAGGTAACATGATTTCTGTGTTGGTTTGTGACAATGTGTGAAAATGCTCATTATCAGCTAATCAAATCCAGTTGCATTTTGTGCTGATAATAAAGTGTGATTATATCAGAAGGCAGAAGTTAAACAAAAATACTTTTTAAAATGTGGGGGCAAAAATGACCCTGTTGTGTCAAAAAAAAAAAAAAAAGTGCCTGTGGTGACATTTCTGTAAAATTTGTTTACATTGCTTCTTGCACATTTTGCAACACTTTCAAAGTGAAATGTCCAGTAAGTGGCACTAAAAGCAGATTTATCTGAAACAGTTGGATGTGAATCTGGCAGCATTTTATTAGGTTGTTTGTTGTATGTATGTATGAAGTTTGTTTGTGAATTATATATTGAGTGGTTTTTGTTAAAATAATTGTTCTATATTGTTTTTGAATATTGTGAATCAAATGCTTAACCTAACCGATAGTTAATGCAAACATGAGTAACCATGCCATCTTAGCTTGTTTCTACAAGTCTTTGAGCTCTTTTATCGTAAATTGCATTTTATTGTGTACATAAACAAGAGGACTTGTACTCTCCACATCGCCTGAGCAAGTTTACCACATCAGAAAAGCCATATAAATGGACCTGGTTATGTGATGCAAACATCAAGATGTATTAATTTACAAATCAAAATACATAGTATTGTGCAAGGAAACACATAAAACTAAAATAAAGGTTGTTGTCACTGATGTTCATTTCAACTAGAAACTGCAATCAATTGCATTTATAGGTACATTTTATGGAGTTTTGCAAAAATATAGATAGAGGCACCTTCAATGAGCCTGTGTTGTTTTAAGAAGCTGTGTCAAGTTCAGCTTTTAAATTAAGCCTCAGACCCCTTTCTGTTCCATTCTGTTGTGATTTGAATTACATTATATGTAAACAACTGCTTTTGTACTCCCTGCTTTTCAAAAGTGTGTTTTAGCGACAAACAATACATTTAATAGCATGTTGGGGCTGATAATAACTTTAAAAGTTCTGCAAGTACTGAATATAAAGATAACTCTCTCTACAACTTTTTGAAACATGAAATAGTAAATAATAAGTCTCGTTGCTTAGCCTTTCCATTCTGCGATGATCCGGCGCATCCGGTATGAAAATGTGGGAAAATAATAACAAAGCTTGTAATACAAATGCGTAATACATTGTCTTGATTGGTTCAACTGAAGCATTTGACCTACTGTAAATGGACAGTATTCTTTGTTTTTATATTATTAATTTATGATATTTATATTTTTTAAAATGCCCTCATTATGATTTATTTTTCTCTTACTCTCTTTTTGTCGTTTTGGAAGCAAATGTTGCGAAAAACAAACAGCAATCAGATTTGCATTTTGGCCCAGTAATTTTCAGCGGCCCAGATGAATTGTAGAGTTATCGCTGCTTGAATCTGAAGGCTAACAGACTATAAGTGGAGCAGCGCAGTCGTGTTTGAGTTTGTAACGGTAGAGTGCCTCACAATGAGTCACTGCGGAGTTCAGGTCTGATGAAGGATCCTCTCTTGTCTTTGGTGTGAAATGGAAAGTGTGTGAATGGTCTCCCCCGTGCTGGAGAGGGATGTGCGATTCATTAGCGTTTGCGCTGTCGTTTCATGCCTGGTTTTCCCTGGACGCGGCGCTGGCACTATTAGCCCTGGCTGAGCTGTGAATTCAGACTGCCATGGCAGACTGACAGCTTGAAAACTCTGGCTGATTTCTTTAATTAGTATTATAATTAAGTAATAAATAAGAAATAATTCAAAATATTTCTCTCTTTTTCTTGTCTCCCAAGACCCAAACAGTAGGAAGTTAATTATTAACACACACCAAATCAAGAATAAAATTCTGAATGAAATTTCTCTCTCCGAACACGCTTATAACAGGAAACACATTATCATGTTTTTTATATTTATTAGAATTACTGTCATCCTAGCTGATGTTTACTCAGATTAACAACATTCACTTTTAGATATATTAGAAGTTTGATTAACTGAAACTAATTTGGAGCACAAATCGTTGAGCATAAAATTGTTTTCTGTCATAATTTACTCACTCTCATGTCGTCAAGACCTCCATTAATAGTCCAGGTAACCAAAACTTAAATGATCCAAAACATCATAAAAGGCATCCAAGTCTTGCGAAGAGACATAAACCTCATTGGTTCTCACACATCATGCATAGCGAAAGTAAATTCTTTATTTGTTTTTGTTTTGTTTTTGACTCAGCCATTAGTTTAGGGTTTAGTTTGTTTCTTTGTGTTTTGTGACTTTTTTAGTTCTGTTTGGTGGCACAGAAATTGAACACTTCACTTTTAAGTACACACATTAAACTTAATAGTGACACAAAATCAAATTCTTTTCATATTTGTTTTATTTAGTTTATTTGTGTGTGTGTTACAAAATCAGTGTGTGTGTGTGTGTGTGGTGTGTGTGTGTGTGTGTGTGTGTGTGTGTTTGTGTGTGTGTTTGTCTTATTGTTTATTTGTTCTTTGTTCTCCATTCTTGCTGTGTTGTTTCGTTTCGTTTTGTTTTGTTTTGTTGTTCTTCATTTCTGTTTTTATGTTTTGGTTCGTTTGTTTTATTGTTTTGTTGTTCTTTATTCCTGTTTTTGTGTTTTATTTTTGTTTTGTGTGTGCGTGTGTTTTGATCTTTGCTCTTACTTATTGTTTGTTTGTTTGTTTGTTTTGCTTTCCATCCTTGTTCTTTTGTTTTGTATTTATTATTGTTCTTTGTTATTCCTTCTTCTTTTTGTTTGTTTTATTTTTCTTATTTTTTATCAGCCATCTCTCTCTATCTACTGTATAGTCAATCTGCTAATATCCGTCCTGTTTACTCAAATTGAGCACGCTCTTCTCTCTAGCATTACTAGAAACGCCCCTCACTGCTGACTGGCAACAAGTGTGTTTTGGGACTCAGTCCAACACTGTGGTCAAAAGCATTTTTCAAATATTGCTTAGTGCACCTTTAAGTGCATCTAATACCAAATTGAGTAATGATAGAAATAGCTAAAACCGAAGCCTCATCTTTCTTTTTGCAGAGATTATTTGTGGGGATTTAATTACATGCACACTCGTTAATATGAAAAACAATGTTTAGATTGATTTTTTATTTTTTTACTGTCATTTCATTTGGCTGCAAACTGATAGTGAGAGGCTGTGCATGACGGCAAAACCACATTGTAATTCCATTTTATCAGACAAGTACAACAGCTGAGATGGACTGCTGTTGAAATAAATTATTTAAGAGAGACAGAAGAAATATTTCAGTGTCTCCCTACAGTGAGAGTTCCTGGCTGAATGACTCACAGTTTTATTTGTGTCTGCAGTAAACTGATGTTTACCGGAATATAAATCTGTAGGCTATTAATTTTCTGCATGAAAAGGCAATAATGTTTATTATCTTTCTGTATAATTAAGTAAAATTATATATTGATGTGACTATCAATATGTCTGTCGTCTTTTGCTGGAGATGATTACCAATATCACCCACAAACAGAACCATGCAGAAATGTTTATTATCCAGTATGAACAGTCACAGTGCAGTCAGCTGTCAGCTTTGACAATTATAGAAAAAGCAATACTGTATCACTAATCCTGGCAAAGTGATACAGTATTGATTTATCCTGGTTTAACTTTATGAATTTGAAGACTAACACCATTTTTCTGAAGAGGATTTCACTACATGTACACATTTTTTATTTTTCTATTTTATTTTTGTACTTGGCTCTGCAGTTTTTGTTTTATATTCTTGTATAAAGCCATGTCCAGCTGAGAGATTTGTTTATTATCAACTTTCTAGGAATTTATTAAGGGGCAGTGACAGATCCCTCCAATGAACATTTAGTTTAGTTCATGATATTATTTGATTTAAATGAAGAAATGGGGGAGATTGGAAACCGTATCTATCTGTAAACCTATGATTATATAAATGACTTAATGCCTGACCTTGAAGTCAAAGTTATTAATGGAAAACAATTACATCAGATACTGTGGAGGCTTCATATATTTTCCACTATGATTTCAATGCTTGCATGATAAATTAAATGAGACATTTAATATAACTTTAATCTTTTGCTGATTATTAAACTCTAAGTAAAACTGCTTGCAACCTTAAAATAAAGCTTCATATTAAAATAATAACACATTCATCAAGAAGACAGACAGTGATATGAATAAATCCTTGCTTTCAAGTCACGGCTTCATAGTTTGGGGTTTAGAACAATCTCTTCTTCCAGAAATGGCTCTTCAAGGTTGTCTGAGAGCAATCCAAGTTCTTTCTACATGACTATACAGCAGCAAGATAAACGTGGTTTGTGTATTGATTCCAGAGAGTTTTATCAAAGCTCTTTCAGTTTTTGAGAGAAAAAAACAATGCTACATGTGCTGTGTCGTCGCCTGCGGATGTTTTAAGCTTTTCTAAGCCTTAAGTTATCGATCTCTTTGGACAAGTTTGGCCTCAGATCATCACTGGTGGGTGACTCATTGGGATTTGTTCAAGAACAGCAAGTCTTTATGAAGTAACAAAAGAAACTGAAAATAGTTCTGCATACCGAGTATAGAGGTTTCCTGTCTGAGATTAAAATGTCTATACTTAATGATTTATTTAAATAGTTATTGATTAGCCTTTCAACTTTTCAGTTCAATTCAACCTTTCGATTTTGCCATAGTTTCGTATAACAATACCTTTGTTTTGTGCACTGTACTTTGGCATATGAGACCTCCATTTCATAACGCTGCTCATGTCATGCTCCTGCTTACAGTTTGGTTTAAATGACATCATAAAATTTAAGAGCAGAATCATGCTCGTAACAGTTAAAGCAATGGACATAAAAGCCATCTGTACCTTTCCACACTGTTAGCTCTTATGCATTTTAAGTGACAATCTTTCTTAAATTATGGCTTCTTGAATTTTGTCCTCATTATTTTAAAAGGAAGTGAAAATAGGAGCATATGTTGAGAATACTGGAGTGGAAATTATTGACAAGTAGTTTTCATTGAATCTATGACATCCCATGCTGAACAAATCCTTCTTTCTTAGGAAATGTATTGAGGTCCAAAAAAATTAAATGAAAATGCATCAATTTTGCAGCTTTCTACTTTAATACAATTTAATTCTTACCATTCAAAATCTAGGGTAAGGTTTCTTTAATAAAATACTTTTATTCAGCATGTGCATATTAAATTGATCAAAACTGACAGTAAATTGTTACTTTTACATTGTTGTAAAAAATTAATCTGTTTTCAATATTGATAATAAGAAGAAATGTTTCTTAAGCATTAAATCAGCATGATAACACTTGTGACAATAAAGAATGGCGTAATGATGCTGAAAATTCAGCTTTGCACCACATGAATAAATTACATTTTAAAATGTATTAAGTATAAAATAAATTTACATTATCACTGCTTTTACTGTATTTTTTATTAAATGCTGACTTTGTTACTGACCCCAAAATTTTGAATAATACTATATGTTCCTTGTGCTTTGAAAGTATTTTTGCCTGGGAAATGTAATTAAGTATGAATACAAGTGTTCAATTTCAGTTGTACTCGAGAAAATATCTGCCTAACAGAAGCATGTGCTCCATGTGACCCACCTTGCAGCAAAGAAACGTGGTTATTTTGTGCATTGCACTATTCTGTATTCATGTGTAAGCAAGATCCAGCATCCTAACTGTCAAATGAATTTCCCTGCTGCTCCGCTGTGCAGAATTTCATGTCAAGATCCTGTGTGCATCTGACTGTTTTGGATTGCTTTAAATTGCCAGGAAACAAAAGGATGCAGCTTCAGTAAAAACAAGAGAACCAAAAAAAAAAAAAAACTGTGTCCCTATGTCATCATGAGTTATGTCATGATGACATAGGGAGTTTACTTGAGAGCCCCAATCCCCGTGGACCTCTCACACCTCCTGCAGTGAATGTCCCATGTAGCTTCCAAATGATTTTGCTGTCCCGGCTCGTGAAAGTCCCAGCATTTCATTCAGTGCGCCACCGGAGGATCAGATGTCGATCGCAGCATTGGGGGATGGGCTATCGTCATCCGAGGATAAAGATTAGAATCGGACCCGGAGTTTATGGCCATGCTTTCTCAGGCAGCCGTGAGTATCGGAATGGAGGTGAACACACCGCCCAGTCCTGAGCCTCACAACCACACCATGTGCATGAGGAGCTGACAAAGTCGTGGACAGCCCTTTTTTTTTGGCAAGAAGCCCTTCGTCTCCCTCCTCTGTCCTCACTACCCTCGATGGCGGGGCGGCTAGGAGAAATGTAGACATTCCCCAGGTGGAAAGAGTGGTTGCGGTGCACATGGGCCTGCAAAACGCCACCACTTGGAGGAATCATCTGCGTCCAAAGCCTGTAAGCTGACTGCCGCTCTTGTGGCCAAATCTTATGGTGCTGCAGGCCAGGCTGCCTCTGCCCTGCATGCCATGGCTGTCTTGCAGGTCCACCAAGCCAAGGCACTCAAACAAATGCATGAGGGTAGTTCAGACCTGGGGTTGATGCAGGAACTGCGCACAGCGACTGACTTTGCCCTTAACCCTCGCCAATGTCCATGCTTGTGGCCCAAGAGCATCATCTTTGGCTTAACCTCATTGACATGAGAGATGTCGACAAAGTGCGCTTTCTTGAAGCTCCCATCTCGCAGGTTGGCCTATTTAGTGATACTGTCAAGGACATTTCCCAGCAGTTCTCGGCAATGCAGAGACAGACTGAGGACATCCAGCATTTCTTGCCCCAGCATGATCCTCCAACTGCCACCCACCACCGCAGGCCGTGCCTCAGCCTACTCATCGCCGAGGGCACCCCCCCCCCCCGCATCCTCGATGTCCTACTGGTGAAGGAGCCTGTCCCTCCAACCGAGATGAAGTCGGGGTTTTACAGCCCATACTTCATCGTGCCCAAGAAAGGCGGTGGCTTTCGGACAATCCTGGATCTGCGTGTCTTGAATCGTGCCCTTCACAAACTCCCATTCAAGATGTTGATGCAGAAGCGCATCATCAGATGCATCCAGCCCCAGGATTGGTTTGCAGCAGTCGATCTGAAGGATGCTTACTTTCATGTCTCAATGTTTCCTCGACACAGGCCATTTCTACGGTTTGTGTTCGAGGGTCAGGCATGGCAGTACAGGGTCCTTCCCTTCGGGATGTCTCTGTCCCCCCATGTCTTTACTAAGGTTACGGAGGTCGTAGGGGAAGTAGGCATCAGGATCTTAAACTATCTTGACGACTGGCTCATCATGGGCTGCTAGGGCATATGGCATCTGCAGCCCAGTCATGCTGCTCAGATTGCTTCATATGAGACCACTTCAGCACTGGTTGCACTCCCAATGCCCAAGATGGGCATGGCATCGTGGTACACTTTGTATACCCATCATACCAGAGTGTCACCACCTATTTAGCCCCTGGACAGACCTTTCTACGGGCTGGGATGCCCTTTAGAACAATTGTCCCGGCATGTCGTTGTCACAACGGATGCCTTCAGTACGGGCTGGGGCGCTACATGCAACTGGACAGGGCCTCCTCTCTAATGTCCTGGCTGGCCTTCAGAGGGATCCCTTCGAGCCACTGCACTCAGTAGAGCTAAAGTTCCTGTTTGCTATGACAGTGCTTCTGACTGTGCTCACAGAGGGTTGGGGACCTCCAAGCATTTTCAGTGAGCGAAGAGTGCCTTGTGTTCGAGCAAGCATACTCTCACATTGTCCTGAGACCCCGGCCTGGATACGTGCCCAAGGTTCCCAACACACCCTTTCGCGATCAGGTGGTGAACCTGCAAGCATTGCCCTTGGAGGAGGCAGATACAGCCTTAGCATTGCTGTGTCCTGTAAGAGCATTGGTCATATATGTGAACCGCACCCGGAGCTTCAGAAGCTCTGAGCAGCTATTTGTCTGCTTCGGAGGTCAGCAGAAAGGCAAGGCTGTCTCCAAGCAGAGGTTCGCCCGCTGGATAGTAGATGCCATCGCCTTGGCCTACCATTCTCAAGGTGAGCCTTGCCCCCAGGGGGTGAGGGCTCACTCCAAACGGAGTGTTGCCTCCTCCTATGCGCTGGCACACGGCGCCGCTCTGGCAGACATCTGTAAAGCTGTAGGTTGGGTGACACCGAAGACCTTTGTGGGATTTTACAGTCTACACGTTGAGCTGTTTTCTTCCCATGTGTTGGGTAACAGGTAAGTGGCAGGAATAGCCGGCCGGTGTCACGCTTGCTGCGCCATTCCCCCTCAACTGGGGATGCGAGCATCTTTTCCTCCTCCAGAAAGTTTCCTGGTCGTGAACCCTGGTTGAGTATCCTCCAGCACCCCTGGCAGTCAGACTGGGCGAGTAGTCTGACGCCAGGCCCAGTGTCAGTGTTAGCTTGCCCAGGTTTCTCAGCATGTCTGACGCCAGGCCCAGTGTCAGTGTTAGCTTGCCCAGGTTTCTCAGCATAAAACCTGAATGAGTGGATGCACCTTACTCTGAGTGGATGCTACCTTACACCTCCATATGTAGTATCAGGCCCGTATGGACGAGGATGTGGTCTGGCTCAGGTCGGAAAAAAAAAATTCTGTCATTTCATCTCCAAATGTACCACCTTTTGGTCCCTAGCCAAAATGCTCATTGGCACCTTTGTGTCTCTGAAAGTCAGAGCGGATTTGGGCTGATCAAGTCCAACTCCCCTATGCTGTCATGACATATGTTCCCTCCATTGCCCCTCCATCAGGGAACACCTGAATGAGTGGATGCACCAAAATTGTTTAATTACGTTTACGGGGAAATTTTTGTTATTTTGTTAAGGAATTAGGATTAGGAAGGGCTTTATTAACTGTTGTGCATACAAGGAATTTGTTTTAGTGACATAAGCTTCCAGTACACAGAGACAACAACAACACACACAAAAAAGACAAATATTGCAAAATAAATTGGAAAATAACTAAGATCTATGAACAGTTGCGCTATAGATGGTAATTGAATAGAATAGAGTGAGGAGGTGTTAACGGTTATGTAGGGAGATGGTCAGAATGGGTGTGGGGAGTTTCAAATCTACAATAAAACTCATTCAGGTCATTTGCAAGTTGTTGGTTCGCCTCAGTGCAGGGGAGTGGTGTCTTGTAGTTTGTGATGGCTCTCAGCCCTTTCCACACTGAAGTTGAGTCACTGGAAGTGAAATGATTTTCCAACTTTTTAGCGTAGGTCCTTTTAGCCACTCTAATCTCTTTGTTCAGTGTGTTCCTGGCCTGATTATACAAGACTCTGTCCCCATTTTTGTAGGCATCCTCTTTGATCTGACGAAGATGTCTGATAATGGCTTATCATTATTGAATGTTAAATAAGTCCTGGTAGGAATGCATATATCCTCACAGAAACTAATGTAGGATGTTACAGTCTCTGTGAGTTCGTCCAGATCGGTGGTAGCAGCTTCAAAAACACTCCAATCAGTGAGGTCGAAACAGGCTTATAAAGCACCCTCTGTTTTGTTGTTCCATCTCTTTACAGTCTTTACTACAGGTTTAGCAGATTTAAGTTTCTGCCTTTCTGCCTGTAGTTTGGTATAAGATGAACCAGGCAGTGATCAGACAGCCCCAAAGCTACTCGTGGAACAGAGTGATATGCTTCCTTTGTTGTGGTGTAACAGTGATCTAGTATGTTACTGTCTCTGGTGGGACATGTAACATGCTGTCTGTATTTTGGCAGTTTACGGGAGAGATTGGCTTTTTTAAAGTCCCCAAGAATGATTAAAACAGAGTCCGGGTGTTGTTGTCTGGTCTCTGTGATCTGATCAGCGAGTTTCTGTAAAGCCATGCTCACGTGCACTTGCGGAGGGATGTAAACACTCACAAGAATGAACGAGAGAAACTCCTGCAGCGAATAGAATGGCTTGCAGTTAAAAAAAGAGCACTTCTAGATCTGAACAGCACATCTTCTTTAACACAGTTACATCTTTACACCACTGTTCATTGATGTAAAAACATGTCCCGCCGCCGCGCAATTTCCCCGTTGATTCTGCATCGCGATCTGCTCTAAACAGCTGAAAGCCGGGCAGATGGAGCACGCTGTCTGGAATGGCGTCATTCAGCCATTTTTCCGTGAAACACAGAGCAGCAGAGTGTGAGAAATCTTTATTTGTCCGGGAGAGCTGAAGGAGTTCATCCGTTTTGTTGGGTAGAGAGCGGATATTTGCCAGATGGACGCTAGGCAACGGCGTTCGAAATCCGCGTAATCCGAAATCCGGTAAAAGATTTTGTGGTGTGCTCTGCCGAATGTTCAGCAGTTCATCCCTGGTGAAACTGATCGTGTTTGATAAACAAAAAACAGGAAAAACGAACAAAAACAGTACAAACACTGGAGAGCAGGATTTTAGCATGCAATAAAGAATCTGAATGCAAAATGGTAAGCACATTGTTTTGATTTTGTATTAAAGAGAGAAAGATCAGATGTTGTACACTGGAGAACATGTGCATAAGAGAGAAAGTATATATATATATATATATATATATATATATATATATATATATATATATATATATATATATATATATATATATATATAGAACAAAGCAGTTAGGATTTTTTTTTTTCAATTTCCATTTGAATATACAATCTCCACCACTGAAAATTCTGTAAGTGACAGTATTATGGACCTGTCTTTGTACGTTTTGCCCCTGTGACCCAGTTTCTGTCACCTGTGGTTTGTTAATTTGATTCCAGGTGTGTCTAGTTTCTTCCCCATGTGTTCCATGTCCCTGTTAATTTAATCATTCCATACACCTGTGTTTCTTTTATTTTTTTTCCTTTATTTAAAAATGTATTTTCTTTTAGTTTTTGTGGGGTCTACGAGTCAAGTATGTGTGTCTTCCTCCTGTTCTCAATGTTGGATTTACCCATATGTTGGATTAATAAAGACTATTTCACTTATCTTCAGCTCCGTGTTCCTTCCGGCACAGTAGTATGACAGTAGGAGGAAAAGAAAGACTGAAAAACAACTGTATCCTTTCTCTAAATCCTGGGGCTTTAAATTCAAGCCTGGGGGCGCCTTAAGGGACCTTATATCAATGGGTTTAAAGGAGAAAAAATACATAAAACAAACATGTGCACCAAGGAAAATTAAAAATCCCTTTGAATGCGAAAAACGGAACCTAAACATAAAATTGAAGAATCTCTATAAAACACACCTGTCAACTGGGGACACAAACATATATAGTGGGCAAATGTCTTACTGACTAAATGATGGTCTTTAGATTATTTGTGCTCAGTCACCAGTTCAGTGAAGCAGAAAATAGGAAATCTGCCTCGTAGGGCAGCACAGGTTTACTTAAAGAGAAACTTCAGCTTCCCAGGAGCCACAGGGAGTCAAATGGGAGAAGCAGCCTGCAGCGCTAATTATAATCTCATCAAAAGAAAATGTGTTTAAAACTGCATCTAATAAAATAAAAGGGACTGTCTTTATTAGTGTCACTGAATCAACCATTGAACTGATTTGCTCAAATTTCACTGTTTTTTTTAAAGAACAAAACAAGTTTGTTTTATAAATGAGTCTTTTGAACCATTTCCTCAACTGATTTGTTCACAAACACTGGCTAAATTAAGAACAACATACTACTTTTACTTTTTTAACCATATATTAGAGTAGTATTCAGCGTTGCCAGGGTCAGAGTTTTCCCACACAGTTGTGTGAAAAATTACAGAGCTGTGGGCTGCATTTTTTAGGTTACTTTTATAATGTACCATGGCTGCCAAAAAGTAAATCTGTAGACAAAGAGAAATTAAAATAGACCCTTTTACTAATGTGTATTGATCCTTGGAATGAATATCTGGCAACCAAAGGACTGCTGAAAGAGCGGGTGGGACAATATGGGGGCATGTTTGATGCTACTGTACTTCACAAACTATGAGTCTTTCATTTATTGTACTACAAAATACAATCTGTTAAGAGAATTGGGTAAGTGAAAAGACTGTTTTAAGGCAAAAACTAGCTTATATAGAGCAATTTAATCAGCTAAATGTGACTATAAGGCACAAATTATAAAAATTTAAATCATGTTTTTCTGTTAGCTGCTTTGAATCGATGCGTATTGTGAAAAGCATGGGGTGGTTTATTGTTAGGTGTTTGCTAATAGATGAATGCTGAAGTGTTGCTATGCAGTTTGAATGTTTCTAGCTTGTTTTAACACATTGCTAACATGTTTTGGAACATTGCATGTTTTAAGACATTGTTATTATGTTTTAACGCATTGCTGCATTATTGTTAGCATTTATGTCACACAAATCAGACTTTTGTTCTTGCGAGTTTACATCTCACAAATCTGACTTCTTTTCTCAGAATTTTTTTATACAAACTTTTTCTCAGAATTGTGAGATTTGCAGAGAGTTGTGAGTTATAAAGTAAGAATTGTAAGATATAGACTCACAATTTTATATCTCACAAAAAAAAATCAGATTTTTGAGTTTTCATCTCTCTTCTGTCTTTATAACTTGCAACTGTGAGTTTATATCACACAATTCTGAGAAAGAAAGTCACATTTGCAAGTTAGTATCATGCAATTTGGAGAAAAAAAGTCATGATTACCTTTTTTTATTTTTTAATCATTAGTGAAATGGGCTTCCATAGAGTTCACCAACTTCAGAAAACAAATGCCACTACTGTGTGTTGTTCGTTGCAGTGTTTTTCCTGTTGGTTTGTGGAAAAAAATTCAACTACTGTGTGTTGTTCGTTGCAGTGTTTTTCCTGTTGGTTTGTCTGGAACTATTTCATTGATAGAGCAAAAATTTATCTAAAAGTTTTATTGTCATACAATTTTCCAAATTTCTCAATGAAGTATGTTTATTATTTAATGATTCATGATCACAAGAAATTGCACTTCAGGTAGTTATAAAGCATTTAGTAGTTCAGTTAACAGCTCATCAGTGAGGACTAGTATGCCTTGTAAAGCAAAAGGATATTTAAAGGCTCAGTTTTTTCTTCTAAAACAGGAAAAGGGAAACTCAACACAGTGATACAGAACATAGAAAATATTAACAGCCTTTAAATTCATTTGTAATGCTTTACAAGGCATAAATTCACTTTAGATGAGCTCACAAAAAGCATATGTTTTATAACTAAATTTGAATTACAGTAGAAGTACATGTTAATAAACCATTTATTTAACACTCTATAACTATATGTCTGAATAATAAGAAAGAATGCACATGCAAATCATTTACTTACAAAGTGATCTTTTGACAACTCCTTTATAACTTATGCTATACTTCATTTGAACTGAGAAATTGATCATTAATGTACTACAATGCTTTTAAATCAATATCTTTTATATCTGTATTTATAAACTGCTTATTAATGTCTAAAATGCTTATAAATGAGAATTAACTGTTTTCCTAATGCTTAACTAATGTAATAGCATATAAAGTGTTACCGAACTCTTTTCATTATTGTTGGTTTGTCTGGAACTATTTCATTGATAGAGCAAAAATTGAAAAATACGCTTAAAAAGTTACAATTTAAATTTCTTGTTTATTGAACTGTTGTGTAAAAGCGTTATAGCATATTTTAACTTCAATAAAGCCAAATTTGGTGATGAATAGGGACATGCAAACTATTTTCTTACGAAAATAAATCCTATATAAAATAAAATTAAACTTTTATTTTAAGTTTTAAGTGATGAAGTTTGGTATCATGTGAATTATAATGAAGTCATGGGGACATGTACGGCACGCATGGCAGCGTTTCCTAAGAATGACCCAGCGTAGTGACAAACAATGATCTTGGTCTCTTGTAATGAGCCACATTGGGAAGCCGGTTATGTGAGTTTCCTCTCTGAAGGATCCAAGCGAGGGTTTGTGTGCCTATGGGAGCTAATGAAGTAAAGCATCCACAGGCAGACTCACACTTATTCAGCTGCTGATTCTCTCCACAGTAGCCTCCAATAATCCTCAATTCCCGTCTCATCACTGGTGGGAGACCCGACTCCTTTACCCATCTATGTGTGCGAAAACAGTGTGTGAGGCAAGTAGTATGTCCAAATTCATAGTATTAAGGGAGAGGATTTGTGCATGGCAGTGAAGTGATGCAACAGATGCTGGTATGTCACATGACCATATCACAGTGGTTGTAGTACATCCGAAATTCATTTATACCACTCATATTGCTGTATAGAATCTGCTTTTTTAACGGTCGCAAAGTGAGTTCAGATTCAAATGCAGTGCCTACTCAGTATGCAATTTCGGATGCACCAGTTGTTAAGAAGTTTTAGCATGTTTTAGCATTTGTTGTTAGCAGTGGTGGGCCGTCAGGGTCAGCAGGGCCTTCTCTGCTTGCCCTATAAAAAATAAAATTGTGTAAAAAATGTCCACAGACATTTTTTTTTTAATTATTATTATTATTATTTAGGTACATTTTCATTTGTGTAATGTCCACAAAATGGCCCATTGATTAGTTTCGTTGAGGTTGAACTGGAATATCCTACATATAAAAAAAAGTCTGCGGCCAGCACATAGACTGTATAAAAACAGGGCCAGCACTACAGGTAGTTTGATCCTTGGAATCAAACTACCACGTTGAGGTTGATATGGGTTGTTTTATATATACCCAGCCAGGGTTGCCAGGTTTTCTGTGTACTACCAATCGTGTCGAGGTGTCGAGTAAAATACACATTTTTGGTGGAGTTCCCCAGGTAAAATTCACATTCCAGGGGCTAAATATCACGTCAATGAGTTCGCTTCAACCAGCATACATGAAAAACAATTTGCGGCATTGTTAAAGTAGCCCAATTTGGCAACACTGCGCCCAGCGTTTAGTTGGGAATTTCCAAGCCGCTGTCGCCGGTGCCTACAACCAGACCTTGTTGCCGATCTGCCTTTTTCAAGGCGCTCTTTTGTAGACAAAAGAGGAATAACTAAGAAAGGATAAACTACTCAAACTTAATTCACTAACAACGGTTTTGTGCGCCATTTCAAAGATTGCAACTATGAGTGGCTAACAGCTAGCACCGAGCACAACAAGTTATTTGGCCATGTTTATTTTTTTAATTCGAGTAAAGGGACATGGAATGACAGATGCACAGACTTTATTTACAAATGACAGCTGAGTGCTTTATGATTTGATGAATATTGAATCATGCACATTGTTATGGAGGTGTATGTGATGGTTGATAATGATGTGGCGTGGTGCTGCTGTGGGCACGTCGTCATTTTAGAGTGACGTGAATTTTCATAGTAACCCGTCTATTGGTGGATTACTTTTACTGATCCATGTAGGGAAATTTACTCTGAATTTAACCCACCCCCATCTAGTCTACTGTTGAAATTGCTGATCAGCTGTCATTGTTGTTGAGCACATAATATGCGAATTATATGCATATGGCTGCGTTAGCTGTTACAGAGATGTGTGTAAGATAGATGTGTAAGGGTATGTAGTTTACAGTTGCTTACTGAAGGCCCTGACTGAAACCCTACGGTACGCTACTGGTTGTTAGCATGTTTTAGCACATTGTTATCATGTTTAGCATGTTGTTCTGGCTTGGTTCAGCACATTGTTAAGATGCCTAATAAATTTACATTTATAGATAAGTTTATAGACTATATGTTGTCCCTGTTTTAACTTGTTATAAGATGTGATAAGGAACCAAAAAAGACCCTTCATCAAGACCCTCCTTTCGTATTTCATCACACCATCCTTCTTTTTCAAGGGAGTGTAAAATCCATTTGAATGCACAAACAAAGCTAGGGAACATAGGAAATGTTCTCACAACTTCCGCTAACATTTTTAAAATGTAATATAAATGTTAGGACAAGACATACTTAAAGAAATGTTTATGGAACTTTCTTATAACTTTATTAATATTTGATATGTATTCTCTTAAAGGGCCAGTTCACCCAAAAATCAGCATGCACGCACTTTTGCTGAACGTAATCAGCATTGTTTACATTCAGTAGACAGCGCTCATGCTGAACATAATCAGTGCTCATTACGTTGATTACTTTCTGGATTACTTTCCAAAATGGCGGAAGATGGTAACTCGGGGAGAAGAATTGCTGAATAAATTATGTTATTATTGTTTTCTTTGTACACAAAAAGTATTCTCGTAGCTTCGTAAAATTACGGTTTAACCCCCTGATGTCACATAGATTATTTTACCGATGTCCTTGCTACGTTTCTGTGAGTTGATCATGGTAAAACCATTGCTGTCTACAGAGGGTATTAGAGCTCTCAGATTCCATCAAAATATCTTAATTTGTGTTCTGAAGATAAACGAAGGTCTTCAAATAATGTTATATTTTGGGTAAAAATTAAATTAGTATGATGATACAAGAAACATTTTAGGAAACTTACATTGTAAAATAACATTATAATCAGGACAAGAAAACTGAAAATTTTAACATTCTAATAAAAATAAACATTCAAATAATATTATAGTTTGAGTGAGAATAACTTTAGGAGAATGTTGTAAGAAGTGTTTTTGTAATGTTCAAATAATGTTTTATTTTTGGTGAAAATAAAGATAATAGAACGTTATAAGAATTTTTTTGTAACCTTTAAATAATGTTTTAATCACAACAAAACATTTTAACATCCTTAGAATATTCTAAATGAACATTCAAATAACAATATAAAGGTTAATAGAACATTGAATGAAAAGTTTTTGTAACCTTTAAATTACATTCTAATGACCACAAGAAAACTGGAAATGTCGAAATTTTATAAACTTTTCGAAACAACGTTCCCACAATGCTGTAACAGCTAAAATTGTTACCTGGGAAGCCATGTTTTTTGAAAAGGATACGGATAAAAGCAAAAGCCCAAAATGGTATAATATGTGAAAACAAAGCTCTGTGAAAACTGCTAAGTTTCATGATGGAAATACAGGGATTTGTAAGACTGTAGTAGAAAGGCCTTTGCTAAATTAACTGAATGTGTCCTTTTTAAATAAATGTGGATAATGAAAATATCTAAAAAATAACATTCTTATTTTTTCTTTTGCACACAGATGTGCAACATCGTTTTCCAGCCTAATATCCTAATATAACATCTGCCATAGCCATAATGTAAATGGAAGAGAGGTTGACTGAATCAATATAGACAGTAGAAAAAGCACATACATCCACTTTGCCAAGGCTGAGTAGGTCAGCATGGCCCTTTCATCAAGAGCAGGCACTGGATGAAGGTAAGAGGATAATGCACTTGAGCAGCTGTATCTCATATCGAAAGAATTTAACATCATAAAATCATAGAGACAACCATAAGCAAAAACACACAGATACTCAATTAATTCTTAAAAGCAAATCTCTGAGGAGTACCAAACGCAGGGTGATCTCTGGGTTAAATGAGTAATCACTGATAATGCATTCCTGCCTTTGCCCTGACCCGCATATTAATTCAGAATATCAGTAGAGGCTACGGATCCATTCCCATTAATGAGTCTCCTGTTTCTTTTCCAGCCTAAATCATAAGAAAAGGCCACTGGCAACAGACATGGTTTACAGGGAACAGGAAGCTGCAAATGTGAATCTGCTGCTATGTATCTCCTCCTGGTATAAACTCATTAGTGGTTTGTGTCTTATCTGACACCTTCTCAATATTTGCTGAGTTATAAAAGGAAACTTAATAAATCTCTTACTGCTCATGGTATTTGATCTATTTGCAAGGAATTCTTGTTTTTCACTCTGCCATTGTGTTTAATCTGCTTAGGTTTATTACTTGATTTGATTTAACCTCCATTCTCAGAACTCTGTTACAGGAGACAGTGATTCACAAGTTTTTAATGAACTGATGAAACCTGAGGTCAAAAATGTCCTTTAACTTGACAGAACAATTTGAACCTTAAAATTGTTACTGACCAAATCTACACGAGGATCAATTCAATTCAATTCAGTTCAATTCAATTCAATTCAGTATATGCTTTATTGGCATGACAATTGTTACAATGTATTGCCAAAGCAAAGTGTTTACACTGAATCTAGAACAGATATGTATTAAAAATAAATAAATAATAATAAATAAATATATGCATGTATATATAATCAAATAAAATAGAACAAATCAACATGTGTCTTATATTTGTCAGACATGTTTTTGGTCTTTTCTATGTCTATGGAAGACCATGTGTTTGAGTAGTTTAAACAATTTTACAGGAATTATTATTTTAATGTCATGGTGTGCACTCATATGGTCACACACAAAATGCACACAATATAGTTTTTCTTTAAATAAAGTTCATGACATGGATTAAACAGTTCATCAGCCCTCATTCCCAAATGTTTAATCTAATATTAGTGTATTTTTTTTATCCTTATAAATTTAATAATAATAATTATCATTATTATTATTATTATTATTATTACAAATAATATCCGTTTAGTTTTATACAACTTAATAAGCACATCCCCTTTCAATTTATAATAAAAACAGAATAATAATTGTTAATATTGTTACAAAATAGTATCTGTTCAGATTTATACCACTTAAGTCCATCTCACTTCATAATAATAATAATAATAATTGTCAGGAATATGGACCTGTGTTGTTGTGTTTTCCCTCCCCATGTACTCTGTGACCCAGTTTCTCCCTTGCTTTATTGTGTTCATGTTACCCAGGTGTGTCTTGTAACTACCCTCATTACCCCATGTATTTAAGTCCCAGTCTGTGATGTCTGTCTTTGTCGGGTCTACATCGTCATTACTATGTGCTATGTGTGTGTTCCCACCTGCCCTGTGTTACTCCTTGTATGGATGAATAAAGACTGTTCTTTGTGACTCTCCTTCGTCTCTGCATTTCTCTACTCCACACAGTAGTCACCGTGACAGAACACCGAACCCACAACAAGAAGAGAAAAAACTTATCTAGGTGTTTCTCCTCTATTTTGTTTCCATGGTTTGTTGAGTGTTTTTCCCCGCGTTTTCCCCATGGATCCCTTCAACCCCTTATCCCGTCCATAATATCTCCTCCTCCTGCTGGAGCAGGGGAAAAGTTCGCTTGTGGGCCATACCAGACTGTTCCTGGCCATTGCCTCTCTTACCAGCTACCCGAAAGACGCCAGCCTAAACCCCACATGCAGAGCACCATCGTCTTAAGATTGCCCTCGAGTGGATTTTGCCGCCTTAGTGGAGTGGATACTGGCGAGAAATGGATCTCCATTCACCGTCTGTTCCAAGGATGACTTGACATCCTTGATATCAAGGATGTTCCAAGGATGACCCAGAGCCCAGCCCACCATCACCTCACTGCACGGAGCTCAAGCCCGAGCCCATAGATGATGGAGAGCCCGAGCCCGCCGCGACCAGCGAGCCATCATCGCATGGAGTGAAAGAGCAGAGGACTGACGTGGACCCGGAGCTGCTGATGATGTCAGAACAGGTGCGAGAGCCGGTTACAATGTCTGGCATGAGGGAAAAAGCCGTGGACAGCAAGAGCGCGGAGAGGAGCTCTGCCCACTGCAACATGGTTGAGGGTGAGCTTATTGTGGATCTGGGACTGTGGAAGGGGATGCCGAATTGGATTTATGGGTAGACCTGCCCCCTTTCCTTCCTCCTTCGTCGGAGCCCTCAGTCTGTTATGTTCCCGATTCCAGCCCAGAGAGGGCTTATGTCCCTGAGTCCAGCCCAGAGGAGGCTTCCGTTCCCAAGTCCAGTCCAGAGAGGGCTTCTGTTCCTGGGATTGGCCCAGAGAGGGCTTCCCTTCCCAAGTTCAGCCCGGAGGGGGGTTCCTTTCTCAAGTCTGGCCAGGAGAGGGCTTCTGCTCACAGGTTTAACCCAGAGAGGGCTCCTGTTCTTGAATTAGGCCCAGAGAGGGCTCCTGTTCCTGAGTTTGCCTAGAGAGGGCTCCCATTCCCGAGTCCAGCCTGGAGAGGGCTTCCGTTCCCAAGTTTGGCCCAGGGAGGGCTCCCGTGCCTGAGTCCAGGCTGGAGAGGGCTTCTGTTCCCAAGTTTGGCCCAGGTAGGGCTTTTGTTCCTGATTGCATACCTGAGGGCCCGAAAATGCCTACCCACCCTCCCACTCCTGCCTCCTCCACCGCTGTCGTCTGACAGCCCCTCTTCTCACCCTCAGTCCACCATCTGTACAGTGCAAGCACCGCAGGTCTGCCAGTCTCGTCTCAGCCCATCGCCCAGCGGCTCCACCATGGCTCCTAGCTCCCCCCTCTCTGCCGTGACCCGTCAGTCTACTGGTTCCACCAGGGTCCCTTGTCCTTCCATCTCCACCTTGGTCTACCGACGTCCATCCGTCGCCTCGGGACTCCACTCCTCCAGCTGAGCCTCATCCCTCCGGCTCTGTCAGGGTCCTTCCCTTCAGCTCCTCCTCAGTCCTCTGTCGCTCCGGCACCCCCACGGCCTTCCGGATCCCCAACCTCCACTTCGGTCACCTAAGCTACTTGTTCCGCCGTGGTCCTCCGGAGCCTCTTCGTCACCGTGGCTCATCGACTTTCCGTCTCTGCCTTGGGCTTCTCCTCCACCTGCTCTGCCGCTGTCGATCAGCACTCTGGAGTTGTCAGCCCTTTCTCCACCATGGCTCCTCCCACCGTCGCCTCCACCGTGGGTCACCTTTATGGCTGTGGCCTGGGTCCCACCTGGCTCCGTCTGCTCCAAGCCCCACCTGTCGCCTCCCTGGCTCCTCCCTCCATTGTCTCCGCCAAGGACTCTGTCTGCCGGCCCCCTCCCAGCAGCCCATCCTCCCCCCGAGCCTCTTCCTAAGTTCTCACTTCTACGGCACGAGGGCGCACCTTCCGGGAGGGGGCCGATATGTCAGGAATATTGGACCTGTTTTGTTGTGTTTTATTATTATTAATAATTATTATTTTTATTATTATTGTTGCTGTTGTCCGTTCAGTTTTATATCACTTAAGAAGCACATCTTATTTCATTTAATAAAATTATTATTGTTGTTGTTATTATTATTGTTTTTGTTTTGTTTTGTTTTTTGTTTAAAAAATCCATTCAGCATTATATGGCTTAGGACCATTTTATTCAATAATAATAATAATAATAATAATAACTAAGCACATCTCATTTCACACCAAGAGGGGCAGAGCGTAGCAAAAGTTGATTTTTATTAAAAAAGGATTCAAATATCAACTAACTGTACAATATAACAACAATAACAGAAATATGTACAAATATGTGTTTGTGAACTGCATGTCCATGAGTGCTGCTGCTTTACAGGCCACATTATTCCTGCATGAAGCGGCAGAGAGGGACGGCTGGCCGCCCCCAGCATGAGATCCAAGCTGCCATCCAGAAGGGCGGCTGACAGGCCAGTAATTTCCTCTGACAGGTGACTGAGTGAGTGCAGAGTCTGACTGCACTGCACTGAGCCTGGATGTGAGATCAGGGACTTTGGCTGCAGGTTGGCTTGTCATGGCTGTTTTTAATAAGCATTTACATTTAGTGTCACTGAGAACATTAGCCTTGAGGCCTCAAGGTTAACCACACTCATGTGAGGGTACTGAAGCATGATAATCAGCATGATTGTGGAGTAATGTCATCATTTACTAACCTTCATCTCGTTCCAAACCGATACATGACTTTTTTCATGTGGAACACAAAAGGAGAAATGTTGATGATCTTTTAATGAAAATGAATCACGATATGGGCTGTTGAGCTCAAAAACAACAAATTTAGAGTTTGACACAGCATATAAATCAAATAAAACATGGATTATTTCAGAAAATCAAACTATAGAAACATGACAGTTGGCCAAGCGCTTTGTCGAATGATGTGCAAATCAATATTCAAGATTCAAGATTCAAGATTTTTATTTGTCACATACACAATTATATAGAGCATATATAACCAGCAGTGAAATGTGAGTCAGGTCCGCTCCATGGACAGTGCAATTATTAAAGCAATACAACACAGATGAAAATATACATAAATATAGCTATGAAAGAATGAAATAAAAGTAAACAATAAAAATATAAGAATAAAATATAAAATATATAAAGAGATGTATACTGTAGAATTAAATATATAGTGGAAAATAATGTGCATGAAAGTAAACTGTAGTCTTAAATAATAAGATACACAGGAATGTACAAGAGGCAAATGTGCAAACAGGTTGACACTTACAGTATGTCAATGTGAGGTAGTGAATGTTGAATGTCTTACTGATAAAGTGAATATTAAGTGGAGACATGAAGATGTTAAGAGGCTGGTTTTGAGTTTAGGAGCCTGATGGCCGGGGGAAGAAACTCCTCCTAAGTCTCTCAGTTTTTGACATCAGGCTACGGAAACGCTTACCAGATGGCAGCAAAGTGAAAAAGATGGTTACTGGGGTGAATGGAGTCCTTGATGATTTTAACAGCTCTGCTTTTGCAGCGTTTGAGGTAGATGTCCTGCAGAGAGGGAGAGCAGACCCTGAGATGCGCTCAGCTAAGTGCACAACTCTCTGCAGGGCTTTGCAGTCATGACTGGAGCTGTTCCCATACCACACTGAGATACACTGAGTCAATACACTTTCAATGGCCCCTGAATAGAAAGTTTTCAGGATTGCAGGTGAAACCCTGAATTTTCTCAGCTGTCTCAGATGGTACAGTCTTTGCCTGGCTTTATTAACCTGTGTTTGAATGTGCTGTTTTACACAGCTGTTTTAGATGGAAGTGAGATTCATGCAGTTCAGCCTCACAACAGTCCCACTCTATGTACCCTAACAGCAAGGTGACATTGACAGTATGGATTAAAGATCAATATTTCAGATCAAACATACGTTTGCCTTAGAGATAGCCTTGTGTTTTTTGATGTTACGACACCTGAAATGCAGCATTTGTAAAACTGTATGTTAAAGAACTTGAAAAATTATATTTGAATTATTGTCAGTTTTAAAGATCCTATAAAGTTGTAAGTAAATTACTGGAATAGTTCACCCAAAAATGTTTCTGACCAGAATTTGATTTAGCATTACATCACTTGATCAACAAACAAATTAAACCATCACTTCTGGCCAAAATACAAGTCCATAATTCATAATAACAGTTCCTCCAGTGAAAAAGTCCATCTTCTGTTGTCCTCTCACATCAAAATACACTGACATAGAGCTGTTTTGCACTGTTTTTGCTTGTAAACAGTGCATATTTCAGATGAGACAACTTCTTCACTGGAGAAAGCAATCCTTAATGAAGGATTTGGTTTTTATAATCATGCACTTCACAAGACATTAATTTATGGACTGGAGTGAAGTGGATTACTTGTGGATTAATGTGATGCTTTTATCATCTGTTTGAACTTTCATTCTGATGGCACCTATTCACTGCAGATGATCCATTGGTGAGCAAGTGATGTACAGTTATGCTAAATTTCTCCAAATTTGTTCTGATGAAGAAACTCATCTACATATTGCAAATCAGAATCAGAATCAGAAAGAGCTTTATTGCCAAGTAGGCTTACGCATACAAGGAATTTGTCTTAGTGACATAAGCTTCCAGTACACAGAGACAAAAAAAAAAAAAAAAAAAAAAAAAAATTGCAAATAAATAAAATTGAATGAACAGTTGTGCTATAGATGACAATGGATTAGAATAGAGTAAGATGCAGAGATGTACTTGGATGGAGGGGTAACAAATAAATATAAGAATATTGCACATTTTTTGCATAAGTGGTGAACATTTAACTGTATGAGGTAGATTGCCTGGGGGAAGAAACTGTTCTTGTGCCTGACTGTCCTGGTATTTGCGGCTCTGAAGCGCCGGCCAGATGGCAAAAGTTCAAAAAGGGGGTAACTTGGATGAGAGGGATCCAGAGTGATTTTCTGAGCCCTTTTCCTCACTCTGGATGTATACATTTCTTGAAGGGTGGGCAGGGGAGCACCAATAATTCTTTCAGCAGTCTGAACCATTCTCTGTAGTCTTCTGATGTCTGATTTTGTAAAAAGAGGGAAAGTACATTTTCAGCTAATGAAATAATTTTTTCAATATTCCTTTAATCACACATAAGTGAGAAATAAATATTTTGTAATGAATATAAATAGAATTAATACAAATATTTTTAACAATATGCACAAGAGTATTCTAATTAATGGTTTCCCAACTAGAAATTCACAATGGAAATTGTAGAGGGCTTGTGAATTTTTTGTAGAAATACAAAAGACAAATTAAGTGAATAAAAATGCACATTAAAAAAGTAACCCTTTTTTTTATTATATTTAAAATAGTATTTAATTGGTTCATTACATTAATTGAAACATTACTTAAAATCTCAAGGGGAACCAGTGGAATTCTCAAAGTGTATAATGTTTGCTTTTGGCCAATGAGGGCCAGATGAACATCTGGGAAAACATATTTGGATTTTTGTGAGGGCACTACTGAAAGAAAATTTGACAGCATATTGAAATGAGCTTCAGGTTCACACTCTGAAAATTTAAAGCTATAGTGCATCCAGTAATAAAAGTTCAGTTGCTTACTCAAGTTGTTCCAAACCTGCAGAAGATTTTGAAAAATATACTTACCACTCTTTTTTTATACTGTGAAAGTGAATGAGGACTGGAACTGTCAACTTCTGAAACGCTTTACATTAATAAACAATTAATTGAATAAATAAATAAACATTACATTTTAAAATTAAATTATTTTAAGTGAAATAATTTAAAATAATGTTTAATGAAATTAAAATAAAAATGAATTTCATTTTACACTGTATAAAATAAAATGTTGAGCAAGAACCTGCCTTTTTTAAAGAGATCGTAAAATAGTTGTGTTATTTTGTTGTTTAAATGCATGTGAGTTAGTGTAAAAGTGTATTTGGTTGTTTAATTGTGTAACATGATGCTTTTGCACATGCAAATGTCTCTACCAGTAGCTAAATCCACCTACTGTACATCCATGATTTATCTTGTCTCTTTCAAACAAGTTATTACTGCTGTAATGTAATATGGATGTATGCACTGCAAGACATGAACACACAGCATGTAAGACAACCAAACTGCTTTGTTGAAGCTTTTGAATTGTGACATGGTCTGCATGGCTCATTGTAAGACACATTCTAATTATGCTATGTTATTACAGTCTATTTGAAGAGGACTGTCAGCAGCAGGTGTGCAGAGTCAGTAGAACATGATGAAACAGATGACAGCAGTAGGTCTACATGCCCACGAGATCAGGCACGCAGATGGTGAATTGTGACTGAACTCCATTTAAAAGCTTTGGAATTGCTGTGAGCATGTGCTGTTTTCAATGTGTTCACAGCATTGTTTCAGTTGGCACTTGGCAGCAGCTTCTCACTCTCACACCTGTGAAATCCGGTAGAGTGGAGAAAATACCCAGTCAGCTGTGTTTTTATATCTAATGAATCTTTAAAATCAACCGAATCCACAACCAGTCAGAAAATTTGAATTGAAATGTGCTAACTGTCATTCTAAATCTTTCTGTCTTTCTGTTTTCTGCAGAACACAAAGAAAAATTTTTTTTGTTTTGTTTTGCTTTGCTTTTTGTTTTAACAATGTTTCAACTGTTTTTGTCCATACAATTAAAGTCAGAGGGGTTCAAAACAACATTGTATCCCAATGACCTACACTGTTTAGAATTATTTTATTTTTTTAAATATCTGTACAAAAGTTAAGTCATACAGTTTACAGTGACATGAGGGAAAGAAAATGATGACAGAACTGTTTTTGTTTTGTTTTGTTTTGTTTTGTTTTGTTTTGTTTTGTTTTGTTTTGTTTTGTTTTGTTTTGTTTTGTGTTGTGTTGTGTTGTGTTGTTTTTTTTGTGTAAAGCAGTCTCTTATGTATGGAAGCCCGTTCTGGCACAGAAAAAAAAAAAATGTAATTGCAATTATTTATCTCACAATTCAGACTTTTTTATATATATATTCAGAATTGTGAGATAAAAACTTAAAATTGTGATTTATTTTCCTCGCAATATCTGCTGTAATGTTATATAGTTCTGATGTTTTTTCTCTGAATTACATTTCACAATTGTTTTTTTTTTTTTTTTTGTCTGCACTACGGAATAAAAAAATAATAATAAAAGGTAATTGCAACTCTCTATCTCACAATTCTGACTTTTTTCTCACATTTGCAAGTTTATATATGAGATTTCTGACTCACAAAAAAAGTCTGAATTTTGAAATAACTTCCAAGGAAAAAATCAGTTGAGAGATAAAAGAGTTGCAATTACATTTTTTTATTTGTTTAGTTGAAACAAGCTTCCATATTTATTATTCCAGTGGGGCTGCATTTATTTAATAAAAAATGGTAAATAAGTAATACTGTGAAATATTATCACAATTTTAATTAACTTGTCTATTTTAAAATATTTTCATAATGTAACGTATGTAATTGATTAATGTAATTAATTGACAAAGCGGCCACACTTTATTTTAAGGTCCGATTCTCGCCATTAACGAACCATTAACCATGACTTTTAAACAATAAACTCCTAATTTACTGCTTATTAATAGTTAGTAAGGTAGTTGTTAAGTTTAGGTATTGGGTTGGATTAGGGATATAGAATATGGTCTTGCAGAATATGTGCTTTATTAGCATTAATAAACAGCCAATGTGTTAATAATAGGCCAGCTAATAAGCAACTAGTTAATAGTGAGAATTGGTCCCTATATTAAAGTGTTACCAACAAAGCTGATTTTTCATCATCATTACTAGTCTTCAGTGTGAAATGATTAAAACACTTGTGCTGCTTGATATTTTTTTCTGGAAACCATTATAGTTTTGATGTTCTTTTATAAATACAAAATTTCAAAAGACATAATGTATTTGAAATAAAATTGTAACAAGGTAAATGTTTTTACTGTCACTTTTGATCACTTGAATGCATTTCTTCAGAATTAATGTATTATTAATAATATAGAATTGATTCCAAATTGAACAGTAGTGTATATGCGTATAGAACATATAACGTTGAGCTTTTTATTCAGATAACAGACAATGCGTAGTTCAAATGTCAAATAATATTACCCATAGCCAAACTACGTCCCATGAGACAAAGCGTTTTCTTCAGACATAGTGTGGGCTGTAACAAGTGAATTTGGTTGGTGGATGTAGTCTGACAGTCTTTCCCTGACTAGAGGAACTGTGTTGTAGCACTTCTGAGCTGTGTGGGAGGGACAACGAGAAACAAGAAGACAGAGCGTCTCAACTTTATTTGATATAATACTTGTGTGTGGGCACTGTTCACTCTGGCTCTGGCTCTGTCTCAGTCAGAATAAAGAAATCACTCATCAAATCAGCGGCTCCCACACTCTCCGTTCTACTCTTGTTTCTAAAGACTGTCTGTCCAGTGGGATGCTTCATAGTGACTGCAGTTACGTTCTGCTGCATCTGCCACCTAAAATTATCATTATGAGAAAATAAAAATACACACACATCTCTAACATGTCACTTTAAGTCTGGTGTACACATTTGATTTTTTTTTTCTTTTTTTTTCAGTCCTTTATGCTTGTTGCTTGTCAGAAAATACGAAAAGATTTAGTGTATGGAGCTGTGGTTGAGCTAGAGCTACTCAAGGTCATTTTGATAGTATTATCATAGCATGAAGGGAATGCTAATTCCCTTATAAAATTTTAAAGGGTATTTTCAACCAGCTTTGTATTGCCACAATGTCTGAAGTATATGTAAATTAACAACCAGAGCTGATTTTTTGCCATTTTACATACTTTTGACAGCTCAAGATTTGGGCTTCTAGTCCAAATTCTCTTAAACATCGAGACTCTGTATGCCAGGACACTTACCCTGTTCAGCACTGAACTGTAATTTTGACAGCTCAAGATTTGGGCTTCAAGTCCAAATTCTCATTCTCTGCATTATTCTGTCTTCTCATGCATTTGTCTTTCATGGACATCCAGCCTTTTTGGGGGACTTGGTGAGTTAGTGACATTGTAAAGATGCAATATTAGAGAAATCACAGATTTGGGACGACCAGCTTCTCTTGCAATGGCTGCTGTTGGCGTTAATCTGGACAACATGCTGTCAGAGGGTTTCAGTTCAGTTTAGAACTGCTTAACATCTGGCAAAGTCATTGAAAACTGGAAGGTTGGGCTGCCAGTTGGTTTGTCAGAAATTAGTGAAATTAGCACCATGTGCAAAATTAACACCAATAACTTGTAGGTATTTGTAAGTGTTCTCTAATTAAACTCATGAAAAGTGCTTAAAAACTGTGCTTTTACTCCTTAACTAAGCAGTGACCTCGAAATTTAGGAAACTGTAGGTTCTCTAATTTTGATTTCCACTGTATATGAATGGTGCTATCGAGCAATCAGAATTGCATTTTACAGCACTATGTAATAACTAATGTCAGCAAAATAATCCTGACTGTAAATTTTTTAGGTGCAAAACCTATGATAAAAATCATCATGCTAATGTAAAAAAAAAAAAATCATTATATGTTCAGCACTGAACTGCTAATGTTAAAAAAAATTAAAAAAAATAATTCCTTTTCTCTTACGTCTAATTACCCTTCATAATGAAAATTCTTTTGATAGTAATTCTGCAAAAGAGCTAAAACAAGCCCAGAATAATTTCAACGGGACAATGGGAGAGGATTTTCTGGTACCAGGAGGCTTCTGTGTAATTTTTGCATCACAGAGCTGCTGAGGACGGACAAAACTGAAGCACTTTCATGTGTAATGAATACAAAAAGAGAGGAGATGAAAGCCAAGATCTTTTATCTTTGGTGATATCAAGGTATAAAAGAGGAGTCTGGGACCTGGCCGACCCATCCTGCTTTTCACAGAGGTTTCTCAATTCCACTTTCACATTTTAAGAATAGGGAACTGAGCTGAACGGAGAGTTCAAGATCAGACAGCTGTTTCATTGGCTTTGAAGAACCAGTGGATGTTTACATATTTATTATTCTTACACATCTCATTCCCTCCATCCTCTCAGACATAGATATATCAATTTTACAGTTTTAGATATATCAAAATTGACAGTAAATATATTTGTAATATTACAAAAAATATATATATTTTTTAACTTATATTAATCAAAGAATCTTAAAAAAGGATACGTTTTCACAAAAATATTAAGCTGCACAACATTTATAATAATTGAAAGAGAGAGAGAGAGAGAGTGATGAAGGATTGTGTGACACTGATATCACAGGAATAAACTACATTTTAAAATTTATTAAAATAGAAAAGTTTTAAATTATAATGATATTTCACAATATTACTGTTTTTACTGCATTTTTGATCAAACAAATACAGGCTTAGTGATTATAAGAGACATGCTTACCTGTGAAATACAGTTAAAGATTTAAAATGAAAGTTACGTAGTAAATTTAAGGGGCATTAAAGCTGAATATTTCCCTTACTTACTTTTTACCCCTTATAGTACTTATAGCTGTAAACTCCTCTTAATTTTTAAATTAATTTATTTTTACCCCTTATAGTACTTATAGCTGTAAACTCCTCAAAAATGATTTGAAAAATAATGATTTCAGTTAGTTTTTGAGTGTGATGTAAAAGCTAGTGAAAGATTAATGACACTGCTGTTAATGCTATCTGCATTGATAAAAGCGAATCTGAAGATCCTTCAAAGACAGAAACGGATGAGGCTGAGAGGTTGTGAATAAAAAAAAAGTCAGTCATTTATTATTAAAGAGACGCTCTGCGGTGGCACAGAACCTCATAAAAAGCCAGTAAGTGTGATCCAAAAATACATCTTCACAAATCATCTATCTTTCGCATCAAAATTTCATGGGTGAATTTCGCAATTCTATACATATAATAAATCTTTGCGTTTTCTCATTGTTATTCAGCGGCGCTTGCCTCAAGCATTTGACATTTATTACGGTGAGATGGAGGGAAGGGGTGAAGGCCCTGCAGAAGACAGAGAACAGATGGTTTAGCACACAGGAGTCTCTTGAGGACACCAGCGCTTAATGACAGATGTACATCCAGACAGTCAACGTAAATCTCAGCGAGAAGATGCAGAGACTACAAGAACGCAATGCTTTCTGCCTCTTGCTGCATATAGGATATAAGAGATTTATATGCAGGGGCATGAGATCTGAAAAGTGCGGGGACACATTATAAAACTTATGAACCGGCTCATGAATATTAATTAGATGATGTAAAGCATGCACAGCCGTATTAACTGATTTGCTGACAAGCATACACAGTAGATGCTAGCACTGCAGCCAAGCAAAACGAAGTTAAAATAAACAAAAAAGTGAAAAAATGTGGGATTGAAAAATCTTGGTGGGTGTTAGGTAGTACCTTGATAATGTGGTTTATGGTAGATAATTTCACTGTAACAAAGAAAATATGTGGGGAAAAATATAGATGTCCTGTCCAAATATTAGTTTACAGACATTTTATTCAACAACAATGAATACCGAAGATTACTTCATAATAACTTATTATAGGGCACTGGGCCCTATTTTACAGACTTTGAATTTGTATATTCTGTCACCATTTCTTTAAAAAAAAAAATTTTAATTTTGTTTAATAATTTGGCCAAAATTATTATTATTTTTTTTAAATGTACTGACCTTTAGGCCAGTCGAGGTGTAGATGAGTTTGCCTCTACGTTAGAACAGATTTGTAGAAATTTAGCATTAAATCACTTGCTCATCAATGGATCCTCTGCAGTGAATGGGTGCCGTCAGAATGAACTGATAAAAACATCACAATAATCCACAAGTAATCTACACAACTCCAGTCCATATTGTAAAGTGTAAAGCTGTGTGTTTGTAGGAAACAAATCCATTATTAAGAACATTCTGACGGCACCCATTTCCTGCAGTGGATCAAATATAATTGAATCATACAATCACATCAAATGTCCAGCTGTCATAATTAAACCAGAAACAGTTGACTTGTGCTGTCAACATTTGCTGTTTTTACTTTTGTTTAAAATATATTTCATTGTTGAAGTGTTTTAACTGAATATTTTCTGTATGATTAATTGGGTGACACACATGAAATTAATACTGGAGCTTTGTTGAGGATACAGAGATGGAAAAAAGGAAATGTCCTTCATTTCAGTACAACAAATGATTTAATCCATTTTCTTTTCTGTCTGGAAGACTAACAATGACAGCAGAGCAGCTTTTGGAGTGAATGTGGATTAATGTCCACGCTAAATAAATCTTAAGAGCTTAATGACATAGTTATGCAGATTGTGGAGTGCTGAGACAGTCTGTAAGAGTGTTAAGTGGAATAATCCCGCCATGTGGCAGCCTGAGAGGAAGTTCTAGCCACTTCCTGTGTGAGGATTTTGGGCTAAATGATCACATACATCACATACAAAGACAATTTGTGGCATGATGGGAGGTTGTTGTAGCTTCTTGTTTTGTGATTTTTTTGTGATAAATGATCAAAATCAGATGAACCACTTTAATGTTTTTTGCTAATTTTTTAAGCTTGACAGCCATTGAGCTCCATCACAACATTGCTATTTGTTAGAAAAAAAAGTCATACAGGTTATATAACAATGTGAGTCTGAGTAAATGATGACAGAGTTTTCCATTTTGGGTGAACTATCCCTTTAAGAGGGTCACCAAACAGCTGTAACCTGTTACCAACTTTAACTTCCCACCTAATAACAGACATACTTTAAAATTAAGATAAAATATCAAGCAATTCTCAATTGCAATTGCAGACCGACCAGTGAATGTTGTCACATTCACAAGTTCTCAATTTCACTTCTCTCTCTCACTATCTCTCTCTCTCTCTTTTTATGAGGCATGATCTTGGATAAATCCACTTGTGGAGATAAGGCCTGACCGCGGAGTTACACTCCTGGTTAAATCATTAGGCTTGAATGTGTCAGTCACTGTCCATGAACTCTGTGGGCCCTGGTAACCTGAGTTACTTCATACACAAATTCTTCCAGAGACACTTTAATACACCCCCACCCTCAGGAAGACACATACACCACAGGGAGGGTATCAGGTGGGAGACGGAGACATGTACATAAAACTCAGTGGGAAACAGGCTGTAAAACCACCACTTTAATCTCAAGTCAATGTTAGAAGCACAAGGCCTGCGGGTGATAATGTGTTATCGACCAAAAGTGATCTGCCCTTCAACCCAACCACAAGTAACTGGGTGTAAAGAGAGAAGAGCAAAAATCAATACAGCTCCTCCTAAATTCCTTCCTGTTATAGAAGCAAAAATATGGAGGCCTCCAAGTAGTTATTACAGATTTGTGTTACATTTAGAAATTTAACTATATGAATTTAGTTGTGTCTAAAAAGAGTCTAAAATTAGCACTCAAGAGACAAATGCAAGTAGAAATGGGCTTTATGCATAAGATAAAATATAATGTAAATTGATTTTTAATAAAGGGGGGAAAAATGTAATCACCAGTTGACCAAATTTTTTTTAGCAGATTTTTGAATATAAATATATATATATATATATATATAGAGAGAGAGAGAGAGAGAGAGAGATAGATAGATAGATAGATAGATAGATAGATAGATAGATAGATAGATAGATAGATAGATAGATAGATAGATAGATAGATAGATAGATAGATAGATAGATAGATATACAAACACATGTAGGGAATTTATTTTATTAAAAGTGTATTATTTGTTTTATTTATATATGTGTGTGTGTGTGTGTGTGTTCCCTCCTGATGGAATGACCTGCCCAACTCAATCCGAGCAGCTGAATCCTTAGCCATCTTCAAGAATTGGCTAAAAACACATCTGCTCAATCTTTATTTGACCCTCTAACTCTAGTACTCTATATTCTAATTATATTCTTTATAAAAAATAAAAAATAAAAAAAAAACTTGCACTCTATTCATTTACTAACAGCTTGTTTTCTTAAAAAAACAACTGACACTAGCTTCTCTATTCTTTTTGTATTATACAGTATCTATTTTTTTTTTATTTATTATACAATTAACAAAAAAAGGCTTCTAACACTAGCTTGCTCTATTTTTTTCTATTCTATCTGTTTTCTTTTTATTTATTAGATAATTAAAAAAGTTGATATTTGTACTGCATTAAGCTATCTGAGACTTGTTATAGCACTTGCTCTTTTGTTGATTTTTAGTATATTATTTACATTTTTATAAATTTTTTTATTTTTTTTATTTTAATTTTATTTTATTTTTATATTATATATATAAATATATTTTTATTAAATTTTTATTTGATTTATACATGCTTTATATATACATAATAAATATACTGTCACGGTTGCCTTCTGTGGCGAAACGAATAACAAGGAGACGTGGGATAAACGCAAAGTAACAGTCTTTAATGATCCAAAACAGGGTAAAACAAGGTAGGCAGGGACACACAGGAAACATCAACGTTCAATACCGGACGCTAGACTGGAAACAACACAGGACGTAAGTAATAGGGAGTAAACTAGATAATTAAACACAGGTGGAGACTAATGAACTCATAAAGAAACAATGACAACAGGAACATAACCAAATATGGGCATAAGGAAACATGAGGGAGAACTTGGGGGATGAAAACACAACACAGGACAGAAACACAGGCTTGACATATACACAGCATACACCCATATATTATGTAAACAAAAACTTTTATTTTTGGATGCGATTAATCACGATTAATCGTTTGACAGCATTAATATGTATATATATATAGTATATACATACATACTATATTTATTATATAGTATATATGTAAATTTACTATTAGTTATAATAATGATAATATTAATAATTACTGATTATAATAATGTTATAATATTTTATATAGTAATATGTATTGTTATTATTATTATTATATTATATATAATATAAAATGAATTATATGTAATTTATTTTATATTTGTAAAACTATACACATCATTTCTTTTTCTTCATCTTCTTTAATGAAAGGTCATTTTGGACCCTTTATAAATACACTTTTCCATACAGTTCAGTTTTCTCAGTACCATAGTAGTGGGTGTGACATCACTAACTCCCCAAATTACGTTTTGAATTTGCTGTAACTAAGGAAACATTTAGTATAATGATTGTCATTACACCAAAACTCTTCAGTTACTAAACGTAAACCCTTCATTTCATGGTTAATACAATGGCATCCAAAAAGTAATAACATTTCTGATGGTTCAGTACATCTCTAATGAAACACAAAGAGACACAGGCTTGATTCACTGTGCACTGATTCTTGTTGTCTGCATTACATACCTGATGTTTTAAGTCACTACTTTGAAAAAAACTTCTGTGATGCATTACAGTACCATCTTGTTTGCATTAAATTACTGATCTAAAAACCTGATTTCAACTTAATATTGCACATCAAAAAGGATTTAAGAAAATTAAAACCAGGTCATTTTCAGGGCCCATCTGTCAGTCTGGTCACTGGTAAAGAGCTCAGAACAGGAAAGGAATCGTTTCGAGAATCATTTCCCTTCTGGTGTCACATCACACCAAAGCGGTTGTATGTAAACTGCTTTTAGAAAGACCTTTTGGAAATTTCCCAGGGTATGTTCAGTGTCAGAGAATAAGTGACCCATCTCTGACTCATCTAGTTCCCATTAATACATAATTCCAGATCTGGAAAACCCAGACAAATGGAGAGCTGATTTTTTTTTTTTTTTTTTTTAGAAATGTATACTGTATGTGGGAGGACAGGCACTCGTCTTGTTTTAGTAAATGCTCCTCATGGATCAGCATTGACCCTCTGTGTTAGTCACAGATGTTCTTTCTCTGTGATTCTTGTGGACTGAGAGCCCTGGAGACTTATACAATCACAGCACTATTTTCATCTGCTGCTTTGCAGATGGGTGATTAGAAACCTAGTATGTGTCGTTCTGCATTTTTCCACCAGGAGGATTTTATCTGTGATCTTAATAACCAAGGTTCCTTTATTTTCTTTCCCTTATTCTCCGGCTTCCTCCCAGACAGTGTCCTACTTCTTTCTGGAGAATGCTCAAAAAAAAAAAAAAAAGCTGGCTCTTCTTCTCCAGTCTTTAAAAAAAGAGAAGAGACAGCAATTATTTTTGTTCTCTTCCAAGATAAAAAATGAATTATCTTCAATGGTTTTTCAAACAAAACTCTATTCTGTCAAGCTGTTTTAAGTCTCCAAAACTGCTTGAAGTCCTGCTTGAGGGTTAACATCAAGTCCAGCTGGTCCTCTGAATGAATTATTTTCATTGTCAGAGAAGAAAAAAGTCAGAAGTTTTATATTGTAAGCAGACAAAGAAACTTATTAAAACCTTGTATTTACATTAGGACATTTTCTTGGTGTCATCATTTAGTCCACATTGATCTTGGTATATGTAAGTAGGCTTTTATGTTTGAAATGTACAGTAAAAACATAGTGACGGCATGTAAAATACATATTTAATGTGGTCACATTTACTGTAGCTCTGTGAAATTTTGGGTGCAAAATCCGGTAATTTTTATATGAATACGCACAATTGGGTATTTCATGTGTGGGTGCAAATGTTCCCCATGCAGATTTCACTCATGTTCAAGTTGGTCGTGTAAATTTGCCACGTTGACCATTAACAGAAAACTGCTTGATTTAAAAGTGGCTACACAATTCACAGTCACACTTTATTTTAAGGTTCAATTCTCGGTATTAACAAACCATTAACTACAACTTTTGCCTCAAACTCATTATTTGCTGCTTATTAATATTTAGTAAGCAAGTTAAGTTTAGGTATTGGGGATTAGGGATATAGAATATGGTCATACAGAATATGTGCTTTATAAGTATTAATAAACAGCCAATATGTTAATCATAGGCATGCTAATAAGCAACTTTTTAATAGGGAGAATTGGTCCCTATACTAAAATGTTACCCTATTCTCAATAGATAGTGGGACTTTAATGTAACTGACAATATTTTGCTAATATGACTTTTAATTTGCTAAAAATGTGCTTTTAGAGACATACAAAATTTACAAATTCCAATTTTTATAAAAGAACCTTTCAGAGGACACCACTGCAGGTATTTAACTAACTTAACGTTAGACCGACATGCCAACTAACTCTCATTAGATTATTACTAGGCTTTTAGGTTAGGTTTAGGGTTATGTCAGACAGGGTTAGTAGAATAAGCTGACATACTTGCAATGTTACTTATAGTCATGAATTATAGAGAATGTCTTTTGTTGGCTTATTAATGTAGAAATGTTAAGCAGACTGTCTAATACTCTAATGACTAGTTGACATGTAGTTGCAAAGTAACTTAGAGATATTAGAACGTCTCTGGGACTACCAAAATAAAGTTTTATCTAACACATTCCTCATTTATAGTTTCATTCTGCTCTGTTGTTTTAAAAAAAATTTTGATAAGGTTTTTTTTATTTGTCTGCAAAAATATATAGTTGTAAAATTATTTATTTTAGATACATAAATACACTGATATGTTATGTTTCAGTCTCTATATAGACACACACACACACACACAAAAAAATTGTGTGCAAGAACTACACTATTCGTATGAATATACATTCTAATCACATGTTATGTTTTTTTTCAGATTTTATATTGACACAAGTTCACATTTAATTCTGACAGGGTTGGGGTGGCCAGGGGTGGCCACGGCCACCCCTGTATAAACTCTGGCCACCCCTGTGGCCACCCCTAGGATGATTTTGCAGTGGCTACTATTAATTTAAATCTATTTTAAATCTATTAATTTTAGATCTATATAATTTATATATCATTTAATATAGTTACTATTTTTTTTTTCTCCTGAAGTCTTGCAAATGTGACATTGATTTCATACAGTTCAATAAACAAGAAGTTAATATCAAGAGTTTTTTACGTTTTAGACAACATATTCACTTTTTGCGCTCTATTTCTAAAAACAAAAATCATTCCAAACACAGCTGCCACTGTTTTGCGTCTCTGAGCAACATGATAGTGTTTTCGTTCCTGAATGAATCAACCGTTTTAAATGATTCGGTTCAATCACAATGACTCACTTATAACAGTGACTCGCTGACACCTACTGCTGTTTTAATTTCACATTTAAGGTACCATTTCATTTTTTAAACATTTCAAACATCATTTTTCAATGTTTTATGTTTAAAATATCAAAACATTATTTATTAATTTGTAACTGCCAGGTTAAAGTATTCCATGTGTCCTCAGAGCTGCATTAAACAGTGTGTAAAAAACATCTAAATGGCACTTCAGATGCAGTTCTGTTTTCTCTGCATTGCAAAGATCAATTTTGTTGATAGTGATTGCATTTGCTTGGTAACACCCCAAATGCAAGTGTCTGACTTAAAAGGATGGTGCACACTTTTTGGCGTAAAGGTTAAAAAAAAAAAAAGCTCAGCTTCCACACTTAGAAAAAATATCAACAATAACACACAAAAAATATTGTCTAATTTTCGTTATCAATAAAATTCACACAGAAGTCATTTTTTTTTTTTGTAATATTGCAAACACTACTCATTTATTTTATTTTATTATTATTATTTTTTTGTGCCACCCCAAGATTTACTGTGGCCACCCCTATTAAAATTTTCTGGGGGCGCCACTGTTCCTTAAGTATAAAAAAATATATATATATATTTTACAAGTCCCTTTAATTATAAAAGTTTTTATGTGTATTTTTTAAGAGGAGGCATTATGTTATTATGATTACAACCATTAAACCTGAAGAGCTAAAAATTACTATCATGAAAGAAGCCATTGCTACCAGCAATACAATGTGAGGATCACCTCTGAGGTTCTCAGTGATACAAGTTAGAGCGCCTTGAATGCCAATGTTAACTTTTGATGAGACAAAATTGTGTCCACATGCAGACTGTGGATTGATTCTGAAGGAAGTTATTGCACATCTTTTTTAAAAGGGCTGAAAGGGCATTTTTCTTATGAATATTTAAGAGTTGATTTGCATAAGCTCCATAATATGCCGAGACATGCCCAGGACTAAGAAGGTTGTGATTAAATATAATTTATAAATCAGAAGATTTATTGTGCTTTTTTTGTTTTATCTGATTGGTTAGACAACAAACGGCCTACAAATCAAATAATGAGACATTTTCCCCCATTGCTCACTCTTGCCAAGTTTAAATGGATGGTTTATGCATATGTAACATTCAAAACAAACATCAGAGCAGATTTATTCTCCAGTTTCGTAGTACAATAAAACAGACACTCATAATCCTTCAGAAGTTAAGGTGGCGTATCCGACTGATTCTTCAAGATTAGCTGTCGCCGAGATGGTCTGCTCAGCTCATTATTTTAATATATTGCTGATGTATATTTTTGGTCCACCAAAGTGTGTCTTGTGCACACTTTGTGTTTCTGTCTTTACAACCACAAATTACCGTCCCGTAACATTTTATGATCAAATAAATATGGGTTATTGGGAGATGAAAGAGGCAGTCTTCCACAAAACAGCTTCACTGTAAAGATGTGCAGATGCTGTTGAAACCTCAAATAAAATCAGCTCTGGACACAGTGAACACTCTCCACCTGCTCGTGATTAGAGAGACTTTGGAGGGCACCATCTGCTCTCTGGCTTTCTGACCAGAGTGAGAAGGAAGGGAACGGAAGGATAACAACTGGAGGAGACCTCGAGGGAGCTGTGAAATCCAGTAAGTCTATGTCTCCCAGTCACTTTAGGGCATTTACACATCCCTGCGCTACCTTGAATCCTTGTCAAGCAGAATATACTGTCAAGCTAGTATTGAGTTTTTGAGCGAAACTGCAGGTTAATGCACTTCTCTCTGACATCTGGAACTTGAGACTCCGGTATCATCTCATCAATCTGACTCAGTGGAAAAAAAACGGGACTACTGAGAAGCTTTACTGGTGTATTGGTCCCTCAAACCGTTCCTTCTGATAAGGAATAATAAGCTAGCAACATGGTAACAATGTTTGTTTTGTTTTTAATTTTGATAAACATGGCACAATATAAGACAAGGAATGAATGAAAATTAAGAGCTAAACCAAGAGCACACTAATGTATATATATTGGCAGAACATACAGCTAATTTTTTAAATGGCTGTCAAGAAAGATGGTAATGCAAGGTCAAGTGTGGAAGAAACTTCTATGTGCACAGTATATGTGCATTTAATAGCCTACACAGCAGCAACAGCTTAGTAAAGGTGCATTCACGCCATATCATAATTACCGTTAATTACCGTTAATATGAGATATCAAAAAGCATTCAAGTCCTCGTAGAACTCATAATTACAACTTGTGAACTGGGAGCTTTCTGAGAGCCACGACTTGTACTACCTGACCACCTAAGGTTCATTAGACACTATGCTTCAGCACTGATAGTGTGATAGTTCCAGGTTCGAGTCTAAGGCTGTAAACAACTCCAAGTAGAATGTCACATCGAAATCACAGTAATTACGATATGGTGTGAATGCAGCATAAGTAATGCGAGTTCACAGGTCAGATATATGACTTCAAGTAGCGTTATAGATGTTATTTCCAAGTAGGTGGAAAAAATCTGAATTTCGAGTCATCTGGAATAAAGCATAACATGGTAGTAGTTGTTCCAAACAAAGCCTCTGTTCTGTCTTGTACCACCTTTATTCTGTGTTAAATGGTGCTGACAAGAATGTTAATGTGTTTTCTGTTCGTATAATGTAGTTTTACACCTTAACATGTTTAACAGTAGCCAGGACAACAAACAATAAACAAACAAGAAAGGTTCATTCTATTAAAAGGACTATAATGACATTTCTGTGCGAGGATCGTATAAATTCTGCCATAACATTGTATTTCATAAGACAGTTAACTGAATTGGATTGCTGAAGGAACATTAGAAGCAATTTGAAAATATATATGCAAAGGATTCATTTACAAGAGAAAATTAAGGTGGTTTTAAATACTTTCTTCTTTCTTATCTTATCAGTTTAACATGCAAAGACAAATATTGTAAGCAAGCCATTGGTAGGTGGCTGTGCTGCTGTCAAAACATTGATCTGTTTCTTTGAGCATCCCAACACAGCAACTGTGGCTCAGTGTTATTTTAGTATTATTTATTTAACATTATAGTATTTATTCATATTTTAAATTATCCTGGACATAGTAAATGATTCACTTGAGACAGGCATTTTTCCTAATGTTTTTAAAAGTGCTCTTGTGAAACTAAAGAAAATTAACTTGGACTTATCTCTCCTTAATAACTATAGGCCAATTTTGAATATTTCATTTTTAAGTAAGATCTTAGAAAAAGTTAATCAATTTTTGGATGAAAATAGTATTCGGGAGAAATATCATTCAGGTTTCAGACAAGGTCATAATTCTGAAAGAGCATATTAAAGGTAGTAAATGATCTGAGATCAAATACAGACAAAGGTAATTCATCCGTTTTAATTATCTTAGATCTAAGTGCAGCATTTGACATGGTTGATCATTGTGTTCTGATAAACAGATTGGAAAAATGTATAGGTGTCTCTGGTAATGTTTTTAATTTGGTTCAAAATGTGTATATTACAGAAAGGAACTTTTTTGTGAATATATTGTAGGTGATTGTACATCAAAGAACAATGACATATTATATGGTGTTCCACAAGGATCAATCCTTGGCCCAGTTTTATTTTCATTATACTGTATATGCTTCCTTTAGGCAGCATAATTCAGAAATTCGACATGAATTATCATTTTTATGCTGATGATATACAGTTCTATATTTTGGTTGAGCCCAGAGACACTGTAGTAATAGAGAGGTTGTCGAACTGTCTGTCTAGCATTGTTAAATTGATAAATGCAAATTTTATAAAACTGAATGAAGATAAAACTGACCATGCATGCATTTATCTTCTTTCGACTTGATTGCAGTAGTGCTATGTATACTGGCTTTATGGTTAGTTACAATTTATGAATTTAAAGAAGCAAGAACATATTACACCGGTTTCAATCAAATTACATTGCTTACCATTTCATAAAATTTTGATTTTAAGATTATTTTATTAGTCTATAAAACACTGCATAACCGGGCACCATCTTACATTTCTGACTGTTTGTCTAAATATATTCCTAACAGAATGGTACGATCCTCTATAGCACTGGTCTTTTGGCACAATACACAGAAAATCTACCGTTAAACACAGCCTTATCTTCTTTTTTCTTCTATATTTGTTTATATTTGTTTACTTGTTGAATCATTTTGTGCTTTGATTATCTTATATTGATATTGTATTTTTAATATTAGTGTTTTGCTTGTGAAGCACTTTGAGTTGCATTTTATCTACGAAAAGTGCTATATACTGTAAATAAATTATGCTGTTATGTTTTATTTTTGATAGTTGCCAATGTAACATTAGAATTTAGAAAATGCATTTGTTTAAAAAATTATAAAAAAAATATTTAATGATAAAATATTTATATATTTATATTAAGCCCAATTTAATTTTAATTAATAAATAGTGTTAGTTAACAATAATCAATGATTTGGCTCTTTGTCCAAAAATAAAAAATAAATAAATAATGACATAAAAAAAAACAAAAAAACAAAAAACAGATGGGTAGTGTTCAGGGTCACCTCTTTGTGTCTTTAAAAGTCTTTATTTTTACAGTTCTGTTCCACACAGAAATCACACATGCTTTCAAAGAAAATGTCAAATCTTTAATGGCTGCACTACAAGTCAATGATTTGATTTATGAAGAAATCAAATAATAGTTGTGTTTGCCATCTGACGGCTTTCAGTGTCTCATTCATTGATTATGTGAAGGCTGCCAAAGAATAACTGATTTTCTGTTTGACAACCTTCACTTGATAAAAGGGTTTTGCTGTGGTCTGAGGTGAATGAGGGAAGAATAGAGGCTATAAACTGCAGCAGTAATGTAATAAGCATTATATTCACTGCACAGTCAAGAACAAAGATCCAAAGAAAACAGGTAAAGGTCACCATGGAGATAAAAGACAGAAAGCCACAGTAACTCAATAGAATGTGATTTTCAGCTGACAATGATGATCGAGAGTTAGCATGAATTAAAGAGAACATATAAGTATAAAAAAATATTTTTAGGGTTGCTTATCTGATGGTATTTTGAAAGCATTTAACACCTTAAAATATTTTCAATACATTTTCTTTCTGACTGTGAGTAACATCTGCCTCTGAAAGAAGATTTTTCTTGTTGGGTGAAGGGCTTTCTAAAAAGTTTATCGGTCCATCACAGAAATGTTTTGTACAGCCTCTACACATACATTTAGAGAAAGAAGTCATTTTTAAATGGCTCACCGGCTGGCATTTCTTTAAAAGAATGACATCTCTGGATTTTAGTGCTGGACTGTGCTGTGCTCCTCAGGTAACTAATCATTTTTTAGATGTTTGTGAGGGAGTGAAGACTGACACAGTGGGGGTTTGCGCTGACAGGTTTTGGAGAGGCTTTAAAAATTGCAAATAGACACATACAAATAAAAGTGCCCATGAGTAGAACGAAAAAGGGCGTATATGCTTGTCAGCTGGGAGACGTAATTTTTAAATAACATTCTAATCATGACAAGAATATTAAAGGGATAGTTCACCCAAAAATGTTGAGCACAAAAGAAGATCTTTTGAAGAACGTTGGTAACCCAACAGTTGAAGGTCAGGAAGGTTACTTTGGAAATGCAATAGGTTACAGGCTACTTTATTAAAGTAATGTAACTGATTACATTTGATTACTTTTTGATTACCATTTTTGGGTGACCTTTAAAAAAAAAACTTTCAAATAACATTATACTTTCGGTAAAAATAAAGTTAGTAGAACATTTTTGTAACCTTTAAATAATGTTCTAATCATGACAAAAACATTTCAAAACAGATATCCCATGTTTTTATAACCAAAATCTGTTACCTGAGAACATAAATGTGACCCCAAATCATGCATGAGTGATGCATGGCTAGTATCAAATCAAAACGTGATTGTTATCATTTGGCATTTACACGTCCAAAGCTGAGCTGTGATCTAAAAACTCTTTATTTGATGCCCTTTGAAGCCCCCGCTGAGAGAATCCAAATGAAACTGATTAAAATCCGCTCGTAAACTCACCCGTCTGAGAGTTTGATGGGGTAAAATAAGGAAAAGGGTTTTTAAAAGATCCCCGCAGTGCATTTCCAAACAATTTCAGTACCGCTGAGGACTGAGAGTTGAAACGAGAGTGTAAACCATGCTAGAAAATCAGGTCATGAGAGAGTGTAATGATCAGAACCGCGCAGGTATGGCTGAGCAGACAGACTTTTAAATAGTCATCAGTATGCCACGCTTGTTCTTTAGACGTTTTGGAACTTCTTTTTTTATTCTTCGGGAACAGAATAAAACAGCGGGTGGTCTCGTTGACGTCTTTTGCAAACTCACCTTAATAGGCCCTCTGGCTCTAATTTTATTCTCACAGGAGGAATAAAAGCATTTTACATTTGTACTTCATTCTTATTTTTGGCAGCCGAAGGGCAAGGAAGACAGCAGCCCGTGGATCAATGCTGAGATCACAGTCTACATGAATATCTTTTTATGATATTACCCAAAATTCTTCTAATCTCACATCATCCTTTCCACTGACGCGGAACCAGCATTTGTGAATCACTCCAGGCACTTTTCTAGCATTTAATTTTAGGCCTGTGTGGAAATATAGACTCAAGATTGATACATTAAGTATAAAGACGGAGGAGCTTCTAGCAGTGATGCTCTTTATTTAGTTCACTTGAATGTTTTAATCGCTGTGAAGAAAAGACGGGTTATGTTTTTCCAGCCCAATGTTTCCATTTCCAAGAACGCTTCAGTCCCCACAGGACTTTACTTGCATGAATATTTATGAGCTTATGCATTCATTCTGATGTTGCTTGTTTTGTGCAAATGTTAAAGCAAACTGGCTCCATCTAGAATCAGTGTGTGTCATTCAATCAGGTATAAAACAATCATGCAGTTAATAATCATGAGGTTGTTTTTCCACCGCTGAACTAATGTACATTTTGTAACCGAGTAGTTTCCATGTTGTCAGTGTAAAACTCTGTCATGGTTTAACCATGCAGGGACTGTTTATGGTTTTGCAGCGACATCTTGTGGTGGAAATTATGAATGGTTGTGGACAAAGCTGACTTTGTGCAATCCAGCTGGTGTGGGTGAAATTGTTTAAAGCTTATGCTACTCCATAATGGTTCAGAATTTGGTTTCAGTCATAACAATCTTCTGTCTGGTCCACCAGTCTTTTCACTTCAGATTGTTTGGGATGTCATATAAACCTAAAATATAACTTGTTAAGAAAGTCTTACTGTCTTACTGACCCCCACCTTTTCTTACCTTGTGCTATTCCTGACCAGCATGAAGCACAGGTACAGATCCTTCAGCCCAAGAATCAGTCGCACAGGGCTGGGGCTCTTAGTCCTCTTGCCAAAAGAGTTCATGTTCTGGATCATCCCCTTCATCTCTCCTCAGGAGAAGACATTCTAGCGTCTCCGCCAGGTTATTCTGTGCCCACCACACCGAGAAGGGTATCAACTGGTTGGAGGATAGAAGGTTTGTGTATGAGCTAAATGAATGCTGTATATTCATATACAGACTTTAATCTGGTTTAAATTTTACATGGATGAAAGTGAGGCTGTGAGGGATAGGCTTACAGTCTTTACAATGGCCTGTGCTGTAAAAAAGTCCTAGATCATGTAATTGTCAAAACTCACAACTTTCAAAGATGTTTTTAGAGTTTTTGTCTAGTTAAAGTCTTTTGAAAAGATGTTTCATCAGCTGAAATATATGTTGTTAAACAACAATACAATCCATTGTGCATCAATCCATCACAGCTAACTAAACAAACTATAACTTAAATAACAATTACAAATATGCAGTCATATTTATCAAAAAATATATAAATAATAAAACAGACAACAAAATGACTAAAACTATAAAATAAAAATTCTAAATATTAGTAAAAACTATAATAATATCACAATGATACTAAAATAACACTGGTGTATTATCTAGATGATTAGTAACCTGTTTAACCATAACATGGCATAACCCATCCTATGAATAAATAAAACAGCCAAAACTAGCATACAAGCATGGATTGCACTTTTACAAAGCAAGTTCTATATAAACAGACATTATCTAATATTCTGTGAATTTTCTTCTCACTTGTCTTTGTAGATACAGCTGATAGCATCTGTCCATCACTTCTTCCATCAGTTCTGCTATGATATCCACCAGCACCTCCTCACCCTCCTCCTGGGAGAGCATGCTGGTCCAGGTGGAGTCTGTAAGGCGTCCTGGGACAATGTCCACAGTCTCAACAGACTGGACCGAAGCAGCATTACCTGGGACAGAATCAATGCGGCTTTTATCTCCCCGTGATCTGGCAGCTGAGCGACGCATGGTCTTCACCTCTCGGGGGGAAAAAAACTATTAAAATAACCTTAGATTCGAAGGGGCAAAGCAACAGGACACCAAAAAATGACTTTTGGAACAAGCACCATGCAACTGCGCATGCTAAAATCCTAATGTAATATAATATAGAATAAACAAAATGATAAATTAAAGATATTTTAGTTATTAGTTGTCACATATGGGCAACTCAGTAGCCTAACTACTATCTTTTGAGTCCAAATAGAAATTCAAATGTTTGTTTTCTCTGGTTGTGAGACTGGAGTGTCTGAATTTGGAATAGCATACTAACGTTTTATATATGTTTATATTTATATTTTTTTTTTTATATGTTTGTGTTAATATATATATATATATATATATATATATATATATATATATATAAAACGTATATGTGTGTGTGTGTGTGTGTGTGTGAACTCTTCTTGCTATATATATATATATATATATATATATATATATATATATTTATTTATTTTTTTTTGTATTTTTTTTTTTTTTTTTTTTTAACCAACTGCTAATATGCTGGCAAAGATAAGAATCATTTCATGTGCTGTTCAAAAATAATCATATAATTCATAAAATATTAGGGTAAGATGACAACCCATACTAAAGTGCATACAAAAAGCAGTAGCTATTTTCCAACACTCCATTGTATGTTATTCACAATTAATGTTAGGAGTAACTAAGCCTAACGTTACACTTCTATTCCAAAAGCGCCGCTTCTGAAGGTATACAACAAATGACGGAGTCTTCCAAAACTTTTCAAACATTTTCAGCATTAAACGCATTAAAGCAGAAGAGCAGACATATGTCAGTAGCATTAAACCCTCACCGTGTATGTCCTGCTTGTGTTGTTGGCTTCGGATCTGGTTGCCAAGCAGCCAGGCGCCTCTGAGCGTGAAGACACCGGAAGCGACGAAACACTGCAGCCATTTTGCAGCAATTTCAGGACAGCGGGACCAGGCCAGCGGTCTCCGGACAAAGTAGGCTATCTAAATAAAACAGAATTATGGCGGGGACGACGGTAAGTTGGTGCCTTTGTGCTGTTTTATTCATTTTAACATTATCGGTGAATACCAGCACTTTTGGTGCACCCTAAGGTGGCATGGAGAGTGCGGTTGTGTGTTGATTTGTACGCGAAATTAATCCGTCTCGATTATATTAAACTGGTTTCGTTGCAGGTCCCGTTGTAAATGTGTTTTTTCGAAGCTTCTTAACACCTCCTGCATCTCTTGCAATGCATACGCTGCGTCTCTCTCTCTCTCTCTCTCTCTCTCTCTCTCTCTCTCTCTCTGTGTGTGTGTGTGTGGGGGGGGGGGGGGGTGCAAAGTTATGCAAGTTAACAAAGTAATGAAATTAATCAAACAATAAAATCTTTAACTTAGTCGTTACATGGTGTGACAGACCTTTTAAAGAAATAGTTCATCCAAAAATAAACCTTCTGTCATCATTTACTCACACTTATGACATTCCAAAAAAAAAAAAACTCCTTTATCTTTAAAACACAGGTGAAGATTTTTCATGAAACTTGAATGATTTCTGTTATTCCATTTAAAGTCCATTCCTTCACATATAAAACTTGATCAGTGCACAGACATTCTCACATCTGACTCCAACATGTTTGAGCTTCTTACATATTCTGTGCTCTTGCTCTCTATATGTGCACTGATTAATGTTTAAATGTAAATAAAAGCCTAAATGAAATCGGTTCATCATATAAAGCACTTGTGTCTCTTCAGAAAACTGCGATTAAAAAGCTTGATTCAATCTCTTTATGAACTTTTGAAGCATCGAAGTTTTGGTTACCTTCTTCATCACCTACATTGACAAGATCTTCATTTGTGTTAACCATTCAATAGAAATAAAAATATTATGGATTATAGGAAACACGTGCGACTTTTTGAGTGAACTATCTCTCTAATGGGTGCTCTATTCAGTGCCTGATTAGAAAACCTAGCTATGTCATCGCAACTCTGTTTTTCTTAACCTTTGCAGAGACATATTACCATTCAGAAACATCAAACATTTCCTCAGTTGGAGAGATGCACAAAATGCTGCAACAATTTTCATTGTCCCTTTTGTATGGCCAGTATATTTAAGCCCTGCAGACCAGACAAAGTCAAATTACACTTGAAGAGTCACTGTAACAAAGCAGTTGTCCATGGAGGTATAAACATTTTCTTTACACATGCATTTTATATATTAGTATTATTATGTGTAGCATTAACATATTTTACTAACATGCAGGGTTTTTTTTTTTTTTTTAGATTTCACTATTCACAGATGTGGACTTGGCTGTAGAGCTTCACTCCATTACCATTGTATGTACTGTCCAACAACAATTCTGAGAAGAGGCGATTTTAAAAACCATTTACAAGTCTGCAAACGTAATCCGAATTCAGAATCCGCCACAAAAGCGCTGTCAAGCACAAGTACCCCAGTGACCCCTCCGACAGTTATAAACGCACCATCAGTCATCGAAACAGCAGAGTCCATTCCTTCAATCCCATGCACACCGCCAAACACCAATACAGATATGACCTCTCTGATGATCACAGACACACCATCAACCACCACAGCAGCAGCAGGAAAGTTTCGCGTGCGGCCTGTCATCAAAAAAAGATGCCCATCGTGCAATATACTCATCAATAAAAACAACCTGCCAAAACATATGGAGCGCAAACACACAGATCAGTCGGCATTGGACATCAGTGAGACATTTCAGCTTACAAGCCAGTGTATAGATGACACAAATGGGATATTTGCAGTTCTCAAAGTCGGTAAAGGCCACGGCATCCCGCTTCACGTCCAATACCAGGCATTGGGAGAAAACAACAGAGTCCTCTGCGAATCGAACGAGTGCCAGATTAACATAGATGTTGCGCAGAGGAGCGGCATCACGTCGTACCAGTGCATGCATATCAGTGCAGCGAGCTTTTGCAAGTCTTCGGCTGAACAAGTCTCGCTGGAGGAAGACGTTTTAACCGAGATGGTGAGAGGAAAATGGTTCAGCGAGAAAAAGAAAAAAGAATGCCTCGCTCTGCAGCAGCTTGCTAATAGTAGCTGCGCACCGCTTTCTGTTCACACCTCGATTGGGATCTCGTCAGCAAAAAAGTTCATTTCAGTTTTTGAACCCAATGTATCGTCTTATAGTCGCTTAGGTCGTGTCATGGTTGTATATAACACAAAATTAGACTCTTGGCACTGTCCTTGTACCAAACTGCGACGTTCATGTCTGCACAAATATGTCGCCAAATGGCATCTGTTTCAAACGCAGCGAGAGCTTTTCAGAACTGAGGGATCGCCGGATAAGCCACATTCGGAAGAAGAAGACATTACAGACAACCGTCATGTTTATCCACCGAAAGGTCTGGGATTGAATTATATGGTGAATTACATTCTTCAGAACAAGAAGATACCTGCCGTTCTTCCTGAAGATATGCGGGTGCCGTCGCCATGCAAAGATTACCCACAAAACCTTTGTCCAAATGAAACCGTGTGTCAGGAATGTCCAGGAGATGTGCTTCTCAGCGATCCTATGCTAATTACACAGAACGCCAAAATCCTGACCAATTGGTGCATTATTAAAGGTAGATTACATTGTCCGTATGCTTTTGTGCTATTCAGCTACGATGGTTTGTGATGTATACTTGTTTTAATTGATAGATGTCGCCACCTACTGTAAGCAGTGCCCGCAGTGTGGGATGTTTTATCGTTATCAAGAGTGGAAAGATCGCCTTCATAACTTCAATGATCACATCATCCTTGACATCCCCTTATGTTTAACACTGAGAAACCTTCTGCAGGTAATCTTTAGCTTGATTATTTGAGGGTCAGGGGCATGAAACTATTTTTTATTTTTGATAATACATTTAAAGTTTCTATATTTTAAATGTGCTAAATTGTAATTATCATTAAAAATGTGTAATTAGAAAATATATTTAGATACATGACATACACGTTTAATTAGATATTTTAGTTTACCATTTGGCACTACACTTTAAAGGGGTCATATGACGTTGCTAAAAAGGACATTGTTTTGTTTATTTGGTGTAATGCAATGTGTTTATGCGGTTTAAGGTTCAAAAAACACGTCGATTTTTACAAAGCTCATCGTTCTGAAAAGTGAGCTGTGCTCTGTTGGCTAGCTATCCAGTGCGTTGTGATTGGCTGAATGCCTCAAGTGTGTGACGGAAATGTTACGCTCCATAACATACTTTGATGCGTGTCCCAGCACGACCAGACAAAACCAATAAAACCCATTACAAGGGAGGCATTTGTTGCATCCAGTGGGGACATAATTACTGATTATAATGACTAGAGCTGAAACAACTAATCGATTTAATCGATTAAAATCGATTATTAAAATAGTTGTCAACTAATTTAGTAATCGATTCGTTGCTAAATAATTTTTTATTTGCCGTAAGCGGCTCATTTCGTGCATATTTTAAATCTGCGGTGACCAAAGTTGTGGCAGTAATGAGCCACCGGAGGTTTTACCTCAGCCAGTACAGCAGGGAAGTAGCGAATAGCCAATACGTTTTTTATGTCAGCGTGCTTCCCGCACAGCGTCCTCTGCACAGCATTCAGCGTGATGGGTGAGGCAGGCGGCAGTGGAGTAAGCTCTCGAGAAAGAAAAAGAAAAAAAAGGCGGAAGATTAAAACTAATCGAAACGAAGTCATCCAAAGTGTGGGAGCACTTTACTTTGAGCCTTCACAAAAAAGAAGAGTAACCTGTAAACTGCGGCTGTTTTCTGCGGCAGGAAACATATCCTCTAAAAAGAGAGCAGGCCTAAGCCCTGAACATTTGGACATGTTGACCTTTTTGCACTGCAATGCAAAGTTTTTCTCAAATAATGAGTGAATAGTGTTTCTGCCTCATTCCCACAGGTAGTCGAATTCCTGTCAGTTAGGCAGCTGTTTTGTTTAACATTTTATCGCTTTATTACATTTTTGATTTTTTGTGCACTGTTAACAGGACCACTATAATATTTAAATCCGATGAAAATCACAGCTGTGCAAAGACTTTTATTTGTGCAGATTCTGCAGTACAATGTTTGTTTGCAAATGTTTAGTCGTAAAAGCTGATAACATTGCTTTTTAAACAATTAACATTTAAAGCTTTGTCGTTTAACCAGTTCATAATTCAGTCTTGCAGCCTAATTATGACTGAATGAGAGAGGTTAATGTTTAAATGTATTTGAAATGCACTTTTTTTCTAAGTATTCACTGCTCTTTTTCACACAGCAGGTTTTTGTGGTTTGTGTGTATGTCCAATTTTTTTTTCTGGACAACCTTCTGATGGATTTTTACTTTAAATTTTATTTTAAAATGTGAGTTCCATTCAGGTTTCATGCCATTGGCACTTTATTCGAAGGATTGTTTACAATTTCACAGCATAAGCTATAAAGCTGTTTCCCAGGTATAAGCTGTTTGTGTTTACAGGAAAAAAAAAAAGTAATAAATAAATGCAATTTACTTGCAATTTTATTCTGTTTTATTCTTATTCTTCGTGAAAATATGTTCTGAAAGATTCCTTAATATGCTTTGTTCGGGATGTTAAACTACTTTAGGAGCCGTAAGGACTGCCATGGTGAAAACATGTACTTGGCCTTGTGAAATTTGCTAGAGTATGTACAGTGTTTTGATTGCAGAAAGTTTGGCAAAGGATAACCAACACATAATAAAACACAACTCCAGGTATGTTTTTGATGGGGGATATGACAATGCAAAATGGTTAAAATCTCTAAAAAGTCTATGTGAATGATAAAGACCTTTTTTAATAATTTACTTGGGGAAAAAATGGGCAAAACTAAAATATAAGTACATAAACCGATTCATCGATTAATCGTAAAAAGAATCGACCGATTAATCGATTAGCAAAATAATCGTTAGTTGCAGCCCTAATAATGACTTATACTGTGTTTTTACACGTTGTGTTGTGTATCGCGCTGTGTAAACATAAAACCATGTCTGCATTTGTGATCTATGAAACACAAACAACAAGCGCTACTCTACACTGCTCAAAACTCTCATTTGAATCATCTTTGGCAAATACTTTAAATATGTAAACGTACTTACAGGCTGTGAGTCAGAAAAACCAGACTGTCCTTGCAAAGTTGGACCTGCCCCACTTTATAGAAACAGCCTTTGTGCCACAGAAGCATTGTAGGCTACTGGATCAGGAAACAGTCCTCTGTAAAATGCACTGCTCACATCTGAATATTTGCGTTGAAATGTTCTGGAACAGTGTTGTAAATACAACTCAACCACTGATTTCTAGTCGTGTCCTTTTTTGGAAGGCCAAACAAAGTATTTTCGCTTTCACAACGAAACACACAGCTTCTCCACGACATGGCGGCGACAGCAGAATAAAAGTTACGCCGTCTTTCTTTGCGTGGACATTTGGGCAGCGTTATGCAAATCTTCCCACATCGTGACGTAGACGTGGGGGCATGTTTAAATTAGACATTTTAGGAGGGCGTGGTTGACTCTTAACTCTCATAAAGAATATCTCTTTGGGTTTGAGACTTTAAGGCTGATTTATATTTCTGTATCGAAACTACGCCGTAGCCAGACGTGCACCTCTCCAGAAATGTAACAACGCGTCAATTCTACGCGGACCACAACCGCTGTGACTGGTCTGCTACAAACCCACCCTCTGTATGTGTTTGAGTTTTGTGTGTGTTTATGTGCACTTTAATATATTTTAATGTTACACCTTCTTATATAAAATAAAACAAAGCAAAGAACAAGTGTCTTATCATTTATTATACTACATAGCATTATACATCAGTAGTCCATGATAAGCAATGTTGATCTGCCGTGGTACAAGTCCTTGTGGAGATTGAAAGAATGTAATCTTCTCCTATTCCGTTGTTGACTCCTTTTGTAGTTTTAAATAATGATTTAATGATTTGATATTTATTTTTCCACCGTCACGGCTATAATGATTCTCCAACGAGCTGCTTCTTCTTCGGCTTTTGTCGTGGTACTGCTACGTTGTTGTCTCCTTTTGTACGTGGACACTGCAGACTAGAGGTTTGCATGTGTACTGCACGTCGACAATGACGCAGAAGTATAAATTAGCCTTTAGTCTTTGCAACTTTAGGGATCTTCTCTATTCACAAACAGCTTGTAACACTCCACAAAGAAAGGAAAAATTGAAATCGCATTATATGACCCCTTTAACCCTATTTCAAAGACAACAGAAGTAATGATGAAATTACATATAAAGATGGACTTTAGTTGGTCAGAAGAGCACTTTTAACTTTAACTAACTAGCATTTAATATAAAATGTAACTATAATACTTTTTCTTTTAATTGTAAATAACATGCAATCAATTCTCTGAAAATATTATAATCTCGTCACACTTCTATTGTAAATAACATGCAATCTATGTTAGAGTGTACTTCTTTTTCACACCACAAGTTCTTTTAATTGTGTATATTTTTAAGTTTTTAAAAATAGATTATTCCTTTTCCTTATCATGAATATATGAATGTGATGAGATGTCAAAAGCTGTCTTTAAATGTTAAATCTTGAAACGTTTTTGGCGGGGTATCACTATCAACCAATATTTTCTCTAGGTCCATACTTCAGTGAGCAGAGCAGTTGAGTTTTTACAACGTACGACAGGAGTGGAGTTTCCACCTGCGGACACAATGCTGGATGCTTATTTGCAGTTTGAAGCCCTCACAGATCATGAATACAAGTATTCATGCCCCACCTGTGGCGATCATCCTCCGGTGGTGCTCATGGGTGTTCACAAACAGACTGCTTCTCCATTATCAGGTATAAAAATTGAAATGCTCTTCATTTGCCAGTTTAATCCTTTAATAGTTTTTTGACATGTTGTTCTTGTCATAGTAAAACACTCATGTTACGTTTTCAGAAAATGACATTGAAAAGCCTCCAGAGGATTTTAAAGGGGAGGTCAGTCTGGAAGAGTTCTGGGAGTCACTGTCTAAAGAGATGACCTGTCGAGGATTTGTTGCGAGTAGGTGCATATTACACTATATAGTAAACTTTTGAAAGAATGCATCTTCTGATTTTTTTTTTTTTTTTTTTTTTTTTTCTGCTGTTTTAGATGCCGAACACAATCCATTTGCAATACTGCCAAGTTATCACTTTTGGGCTCCTTGGATTGGCAAAAACACACGTCACTCAGACACTGTGCTAAACACGGAGTTTGAGAAAGTCCACACTTCATCAGAGATTTTAAAAATGACAGTTACAGAGGAAAGACTCAGAGAAGAACTTTTCAAACAGAAGGTTTGCTTTATTAGTAAAACAACACTTTCAATGTCTTTGAATAGATTAATTGCATTCAAATGAACATTTGCAAAATAATATTGGTTTTGATAGGATGACGTGATTAGAACTTTATGCATTGAATGTGATGTGGACTCCACTGGATCTCGCAGCGATCTCCTTCTTAGATTGTGCAGTGAATTGAAATCCAAGCAAACATGTGACAAAATCTCTTCAAAAATCTGGAGTTCCTCTGGTGAGTTTAACTCTACTCCTGAAAATATGTGGTAATGTGGAATTAATTAGTGCTTCTAACACTTAAAAAAAGTTTGTTTATTTGCCGAATCAAAGTCAGTAGGTGTGAATAACATGCAGAGATGTTGACCTTTTAATGACAAGGCAAACAGTTAAAAAAATATTAATTCCCTGTAAAATATTTCTGAATTAGTCATTCATATCTTTTGTAAAAGCACTTTTTACCATCTAAAGAATGCATGTTCAAAAGTTTGGGTCAGAAAGATTTGTTTTGTTTTGTTTTTGATTTTGAAAGCCTCTTATTCTCACTCTCACAGACGGCATTCATTTTATTATAAATGCTATAAAAAAAAATTAAAAAACTAATATTGTGAAATATTACAATTAAAAAATATATATATTTTCTGTTTAAATAAGTTTTAAAATGTAATTTATTCCTGTGATAGCAAAGCTGAATTTCTAATTATTATTAATGTTAAAAACAGTTGTTGCTTCATATTTTTGTGAAAACCGTAATTTTAATTTCCTTTAATTTTTTTATGATTCTTTTATTAATAGTACAAAATAGAAATCTATTGTAACCTTATAGAATGTTTTATCACTTTTCATCAATTTAATGCATATTAAGAATAAAATATTTTAAAGAAAATCATACTCCAAGCTTTAGTGTATTTTCAAATATTTCAAAAGTATTTTAATACAAGATTTAGATGTAAATATTAGAAGATATTTCCTTTTTCAGTTTGTCATCAACCTATTAAATTGTTGTTGTTGTTTTCTTTTCTTCTCTCTTTTGTGTTGTCCTGTCTTTTATTAGGAGGCTGGGGAGTCATTATGTGCCCCTGTGGAATTGTTTACAGCCTAAAATGCAATCTTCGAGCTGAGAGCCCTCAAGATTTTGCTGATTTGCTGTTATCCTGGCATCATATGCCTAACGTCATAATTTATGACTTTGCACAGGCTCTTGCAAAACACACCAATCTAAGGGTACCAGAAAAGTTACCCATCTCTCCATTTGAAGGATGCCTGGTGGAACCCACTCAAGCTAACAAAGAACTGGCCAGATGTGGACAGCTGAAAGTGTCTCTGCCCTGGCTAGATGAAAAAACCAGAGGGACAGATCCTCACGGACACCCGGTGACGGGTTCAGCTGACCATTACGTGCTCTGTGACCGTTCTCATGAAGGCAGCACAGATGGAGATGTTCTGAGGAAGCTCACCCTCGTGCCTCAGCTGGCTGACAGAGTCAGTAGTCAGATTTCTGAGCAACTGTTTGCTCAAATGAAGAAGAACGACTACTTTTTGAACATGTCTTTGCCGTCAACACATCTGTTTCAAATGAGGAACATCATTCACCACTATAATGAAAACAAGGCCAGCAAACTGAGAACCAGATCAACCAAGAGTCTTGCACCCAACTTGCTGACTGAAGCGGCGTTGGGTACATTTTAATTTCTGAAATGTAGTGGAAAGGCATTGGTAGAATTACATTAAAATAAAATTGAGCTTGTAACAGTAGATTTGTTTGTTGTGATAGAATCCTTAACCAGGAGCAGAGATGATGTGATGGAGGACGCCATCCTGACATCTTTGATGGTCCTGAGCAGCAGTGGTAAGTGTTTTTATTTTTAAGTGGAATCACAAAGGCCTGGTTATCAGGGATATTTCAATGATTATCCTAATGTTGTGTTCAAACACCTTCTAATAGAGTGCCAAGACATGGACAGTGGTACATAGAATATAGTTTTTTTTTTGTTTGTTTTGTTTTTATGTTGTAATAGTGTATATGTTCCATATGAATCTAACAAATAATATGAATATCTCTCTCTCTTTAAGCTTGACTGGGCCTTCAGCACCAACAACCTATTGGAGTTGGGAACTATATTCTGAAATCATTATTCTTGACCTTTTTTAATTAATCTGACAGGGATTTGAAATGTTAATGACTGTGTTAACTGCAGTTAAAACCAATGTTTTTTTTGTTTGTTTTTTTAATAAAATGTTTACATTTACTACTAAGGCTGACAAATTGCATTTAAAGATGGCATTGTGCTTCCTGGAGACTGGATATTTTTGTCATAAGTAGCATTGCATTTTTGTCTGCAAATTGTTTGTTTTTTATATTTTGAATTATTTTCAATTCAAAAGTGATAAAGCTGGAACTGCCTCCTGATGAGTTTTTGGTCACTTTCTGCCAGAATGTTAATATAGTTTAAATATGTTTTTTGAGTACTTTAGTTTTGATGCTTACATTTTTCATTTTATTTAAAGCTGTATTGAAATTGATATATTTGTTTATTTTGTATTGTATATAATTAAACACACAACAACAAATACACTTTGTCTTATAACTACTGTATGCAACAAGAAGAGAATTATACTATTACAAATCTATTTTTTAAATAAAATTTCAATAAAATTATGATGTACCTCTAAAAACTTTTTAATAAAATAGAAATATATATATAGATATATATATATATATATATAATATATATATATTATATATATAATATATATATATATTTGCAAGCTAGACGTAAGCAAAATCTTAATAGGGCAATGAAAACCTTCTTATTAAATTATATATTACTGTGTTTTGGTAGTGACAAATTTGGGGAGGACAAATATTTGTAAAACTTTCGGAAAATTCAGTATGAGACTTAATTGCACAATTACTAAAAATGTGTGCCTTGGATATTATACAATTTGCATACATACAAAATTTATAGAATATATATATATATATATATATATATATATATATATATATATATATATATATATATATATAAAATTTCAAGATGTTTCCAACTCTGACTTTGCACCAATTCTGTAGAATGGCCCAGACACACGGTAAAAAATAAGGCAAATTGTTGTAAGCAAAAATTAAGTACACCCCAGAACGTTAGGTGGCGCAAATATAGTAATCACCCGTTGTCTCCGCCTGGAGGCTGCTGCTGTGCGGTCGGTGGCATGAACAAATGTCTCTGCCTGGACTCTGCCTTGATGCTGGTGACCTGGACAGCGGAGTTTGTACACAATAGCAATGGCAGAAATACCCCTTTATCTATCCAGCGTCAGTATAACTGTCACACATGATATGGACTCTGACAAGGTAAATTAAATATTTGACTAATTTAAATCATGCCTAAAATTACACGTTTGAATACCTCGGATATATGTTTACATTTATTTTAAAACCCAATAAATTATAATGAAGGTTTGCACAGTACTGTTATCTTATTGGATTTAATTTAAGCATTCACATTGTGCCAGGAATTAAACAATGGTCATCTAACATAATAACGCTATACTAAACGTCTTAGTTTTTAATATACTGACTGTTACATATTTACATATAAACCTAAACCTACTGTAGGTCTCTTCCATCAAAAGTTACTATATTACAGTTTTGGCGAAATTTTCACAACTCTTAGTACAAATAATATCATAACAGATCATCAAAAGTGCGCTTTTTTCAAATACTTCAGCATATTTTAACTGTGTTAGTAACAATACACAAAATCACAAAATATCGTTTTCACTACACAAAATAAGTGTTATATATATATATATATATATATATATATAAATATATATATATATATATATATATATATATATATATATATATATATATATATATATATATATGTGTGTGTTTCATTTACACTAACTGCCCTTATAAAGCTCTTACTATCAAACTTTTAATTTGCATGACTTCTCATTCAGTTTAATACATTTGTCTATCATTTCATCGAACTCATCTTAATGGTTAATGAGTGAATCATTTGGTGCATAATTATAGATATAGATTCAATAGATATGTAGTTTATATAGGACATGATTGCAATTTAGGGATAACTAAATGCAATAAAATATTATTACACTAAAAGTGATCTAAGATGATAACCACTATTTTATAAGGTTGTGTGTGTATGTGTGTGTGTGTGTGTGTGTGTGTGTGTGTGTGTGTGTGTGTGTGTGTGTGTGTGTGTGTGTGTGTGTGTGTGTGTGTGTGTGTGTGTGTGTGGTTCAGGTAAACCATATTTTATGGGGACAAAATGTCCCTGCAGAGATGGCAATATCTGAAATCATTGTCCTTTTTTTGGGTCCAATTAGAAAAAAAAAAAAAAAAAATCTTTAGGTATTTAGGAGTAGAGTTAGTGTAGGGGAGACAGTATAAAACCCATTACTCCTATGGAATCTGTGTGTGTGTGTGTGTGTGTGTGTGTGTGTGTGTGTGTGTGTGTGTGTGTGTGTGTGTGTGTGTGTGTGTGTGTGTGTGTGTGTGTGTGTGTACCTACTTACTGTAACCATATTCTGGGGACAAATTGGTACCCAGAAGTAAGCAAAACTTGACAAAATCGCCTAAAACCTTCCTTTGAGGACGTCCTCATTTGTAAAACCTTGTGTTTTGCTATTTGTGAACATACAGTAGGACACAAGGGAGAGGAACTGATCAGAGATATATCAGGAGAAAGAAGACGGATGGCATCAAATACAGCATTATACTTCACATTATGCCATGTGATACTGAAGCATTACCATGGCAAAGACTGTTCAGCGAGAGTAGATTCAGTCATATGGCACAGTGAGGACATTTACTGCAGTGACAGTTAACTCTGTTCTAGCACAAACCTTATTGCCATGTCACACCTTTTGATAACACACTGGATACATACTTTTACAAACATTATTGATTTTATGTAAGATATGCAAGTTAGGTAATGTAAGTGTATTTTCTACCATGACAGTTATTGCCTGTATTAGTCATTATTTCAGCAACAAAGGTGATTTGAAACATTAATCTTGCATTGTTTGCTCTTGAATGAACTGATTGTTAAAAGTACTAAACTGAAAGAATATCATACTATTGTGTTTTGGTGATCAATTCAAGTGTTCTTAATACATATCACAATGATCTTGTGTTGTGAAACAATGATTATGTGGAATGAAATCACGAGATCAGGTTTTGAAAGAATGACTAGTCGTGTTACAAGTGTGATCAGTTTAAAGTTTTGTACTAAGAGTTTTGAAACTGTACTACGGCGGAAAGACAGTGTGGTAATAGACATTAAACAAAGAATTGAAAAAGGTTTGAAGCAATACAGGTTTTTTTAAAGCAGACCCATATACATTTATTATGATTTTAGACGCAATACTTACTGTGGTATTGTGGAAAACAACTATTGTTCATTTGTTTTTTTCTGTTTTTTTTAAGGGCACTAAGCCCGTTTTCTTCCCTCATTCCAGTTTAAAAGTCAATCATATTGTGCATAACCAACTTATTTGTAATATATCTGCTGTGTGCCTGTGGACAGAGCTCTGGAAAAGAGAAGGAATATGAGTGTGTGGAGATCGGTGATCTGGACAGAAAAGAGAAGACCCCACGCCGCATTATTCATTTCTCCAGCGGGGAGACCATGGAAGAATACAGCACAGATGAGGAGGAGGAAGACAAAACACAGAACACAAAGAAAGACCTTCTGTCCTCCATAGACACAGTATGTGTGTTTGAACAAATGCCCTGAAGGATCCTTCAGTTCACCCACTGTGTCATCATTTACTCACCATCATGTCATTCCAAAAATGTTATGTAGGTTTTTTTTCTATACAATGAAAAAAATCAGAATAAGAGTTGAATATAACTTTAATTTTTTTCTCTTTTTTTTTATTTTAAGTCCAAGCTGGCTTGGGGCCCATATGTCTGGTTTCAGATGTGGAGAGCAGCTACATCCACTATATCTGGTGAGTCTGATTCAAAACTGAAAACTGGATCTTTAAACTAATATGACAAACTTAAAGGGATACTCCACCCCAAAATGAACATTTTGTCATTAATCACTTACCCCCATGTCGTTCCAAACCCGTAAAAGCTCTGTTCGTCTTCGGAACACAATTTGAGATGTTTTGGATGAAAACCGGGAGGCCTGTGGCTGTCAAAAAGACTGCCAAGTAACTAACAGTGTCAAGGTCCATAAAAGGTATGAAAGTCGTCGTCAGAATACTCCATCTGCCATCAGACGTGGAATCTGGGTTATATGAAGTGACGGGAACACTTTTTGTAAGCAGAGAAAACAAAAATAATGACTTTATTCAACAATTCCTTTGTTAACAGTCTCCTCTGTGTCTCTCCATATCACCATATTCTGTGTATGCTCTTCTGTATCATCAGTGCCACAAGGATGTGGTGTTTCTACGTGTATTTAGCTTTGATTTGAAAGAAAACAGCACATCCTTGTGGTGCAGAGGAGACCGATGACAAAGGAATTGTTGAATAAAGTCGTTATTTTTGTTTTCTTCGCTTACAAAAAGTGTTTATGGACCTTGACACTGTTATTTATTTGGCAGTCTATGGGACAGTCACAGGCCTCCAGGTTTTCATCCAAAATATCTTAAATTGTGTTCTGAAGACGAACGAAGCTTTTACGGGTTTGGAACGACATGGGGGTAAGTGATTAATGACAAACCTTTCATTTTGGGGTGGAGTATCCCTTTAACTATGGCATTTGAGTCATTTTGTAAAGTGCTCCAGATTAAAAATGTGTATGCTGAAGTATTTTGTTTGCACATTAAAGCCAATATCTATCACGTTGGCCTTCTTTGCTGATATGTTTTGTTACAGATTTGTTGCACAAAAAAGTTGTAAGTTAAAGAAATACATGTACATAACTACAAGCTGTTACAAATCCTTATTTCTGACCAAGCATATTGTAGAAATAAAAAAATGAATAACCAAACATATCAGGGTAAAAAATAAAATAACTTTTAGATATTGTTGCCAAATACATTTGTGTCAGTTACACAAAAATGTCAAAGTGCTTATTTCTCACCCTTTATTATGCAACATATAAATATTCAAATTCAAAATCTCATAACTATGTCAAATTCTCCTGTCCCATCTTTCAGCTTGTGACTACCTCAGTGAGCGAATGGCATCGCTTTTTGGCATCACATCAGCTAAATACCAGTATGCCTTAGATGAATACACCCGGTCAAAGAGGGAGGTACGGTAGTCCTTTATATAATCGGAATATCTAAGAATCAGAAGTGTCATATGTTTTTGTTGTTGTTGGTTTTTTTTCACAGAAGGAAGAGAGAGATAAAGATACACGGCTCACTGAAGAGGAAGAGCACCTGTTTGAAGAGCAGAAAAATGATGAAGACGAGGATCCAAAGACTAACAGTTCTCAAGTACAAGTGACCAATGAGCTGGACCTTCACCCTTCTTTTGCACCAAACACAATTCACATCCCTGCTCTTGTTACTAGCACTTAATTACAAGAATAGTTTGTCATATAATTGTGGTTTACCCATAGGCCTCTATTCTTTAAAGCACTTATTACCACAGAGACATAATCAGGCTCTGGTTTTAAATATTAACTTGTGTCTTTGACTACCTTAATGCACTGATCCTGGGCCAGTGAAACTAAAAATACTGATCATGGTGCTAATGAGGAGATGAGCCATTTCTTTAGCCTCAGACCAAAAATGAATTATTAATGATTTCACTTAAAATGATTACACTGAACATTTTTGTGTTTTTAATTCACTCTGTACAGTATGTAATGTATGAATTATTATTAGTGTTATGAAGCATTTGATGGACTTGCATCAATACAGAGACATACCTCCCACTGAATTTTCAGTTTTTATTTAATATACTGGTAATCCTTGATATTAGTCTTGTCATTGTTTGTACTGAAACATTAAATGTTTTTTTTTTTTTTAAGAATTTTTTTTTACCATTTTGTGTTTAACATTAATAAAATACTACAGTATTATATATTATGTGACTTAAAAGTTTTAGTGTTTAGTAGTGTTATTTTAGTATTACTGAGATACTATGGGCCTAATTTACTAAACAGGGTAAATTAGGCTACGTTTACACGACAACGATGCAGTCAAAAACGGAAAGGTTTTTCTCTTGCGTTTTTAAAAAGTTTCACGTATATACGAAAACGTTTTCAAAACGATTTGCGTTTACTTATATCCGTGAAAGAGGCCAAAAATGCTGTATTATGTATGTCAGGCCAGTAGTTGGCGCTGTTACCTTGTTAGTAAACAGTACCCGTAGGTAAGTGACGATTATCTGTTGTACATGATGCGTCTCCGCTGTTGGTTGTAATATTGTTGAAGTAAATCCACACTTTGCTGAAGAAGCGTTAGCAAACTCTTGAGCAGTAACAACACTACCATGTACTCCGCCATTGTTGTGTATGTTTGTTCGCACTTGCCTTTAAAATCAACACATACTGCGCATGTCTACATACTTAACACGTACTATGCACACGCATAATGTCAGCGTTTTTAAAGTTTTGGGTGTTTTCATGGAAATGATAACGGTGGTGTTTTCAAGAACTTACACTCTGAAACCCGTTTCCAAAAATTTGCGTTTACAGTTCCCAAAACTCTGTTGACTTGTAAATGAACAGGCGAAACGCATAAAAAGAAGAAACATTGTCGTGTAAACGGCCCCTTAGTGTGAGAGCCTTTTATTTCAGTTTATATTTATTTCAAGTAAAAAAAAAAAAAAAAAAAATGGTTTAGTTAACTACACATACATTTAAATCACTATACTTTTGTGTTATACTACACTGGAATTACATTACAGAAAACTAATTAAGTTGCTGAGAGAGTGACTTTCTCCATTTTTTTCCTTTTTGGATTGTCATTAAGCAACTGTTTTTTTTTTTTTTTTTTGCTGCTGAAGCACTGGGGACATTACAAAACATTATTTGTAATGGTTTCCCTTTCATACAGTAGTTTCCTTTACTAGTTTCCTTTTGAGCTGTTTTTCTGACTTTTTATACGTTTATAATGAAAATCAGAAGTGCTTGAAATTGCTGGGAAAGTGCTTGAATTTCACTCTTTAAGCTCTCTGAAGCCTGTCGGTTGAATGGGTTTGTATGTGTTATGTGGGCAGAGCTGTGTTCTCTCACTAATAGATACGGTTTTGTCTTGGGCAACAAAGGTTTCAATGTCTGTGTGGTACTGAAGGCCAGCTGAGCATGTCCTCAGCGTAACCCTGCTCATCTGAGTAAGACTGCTTTCAATCAGACAGGGACATTCATTATGACATAATCCAAATAAGCAGAACTTTTATCAGGTTCATGAGTATTTTGCAAAAAAAAAAAAAAAAAATCACTTTGTAAGCATGAGGCATGTAATTTAGAAATAAAATGGCTAATAATGAAGGGATGATTTTTAATATTTTTTTCTATTCTATTCTTTTCTATTTTTATATGGTCCCACAACCTTTATTAATTTTTTCAACATTCACTCCACTTTGTAAGCATGAGGCATGTAATTTAGAAATAAAATGGCTAATAATGAAGGTACAACTTCATAACAAGAAATAATTCATTTTTCTTAGTTAAATGGAGAGGATAAATTCTGAATTTGGGTTACCAGACTTGGCCTTCATTCGTTGTTGAAATGTGTCAATTGCAAAAGGAAAATAGTGTTAATTATGAGTTCTGTTAACAACCTAAAATTGGTGCTTCCTTCAACCTGATACTGAAAATCATCCTAAAAACAATTCAAGCCGGTTTCCTCCAGTGGTGCAGTTTGTTGTTTCAATACAAATAAAAAGAGAGTTAATTGGTGTTCTATTAACAACCTAAAATTGGTATTTCTTCCTACCTTAAAACTGAAAATCATTCCAAGAGCCATTCAGGACTGTTTCCTCCAATGGTGCAGTTTGTACAAATAAAAAGAACAACTTTGTTAAATGTGAGCTCTACTGACAATAAAAAAAAAAAGGTTTGTTTAAATGAGAAGAACAACTTTGTTAAATGTGAGCTCTACTTTTAATTAAAAAAAAAAGTAGGTAGTTTTTAATAGTATTAATAAGTGTTCTAATAACGCCTCAAAATTGCTTCCTACCTTAAAAGTCAATATCATCCCAAGAACAATTCAGGCTGATTTCCTCCAGTGGTGCAGTTTGTTGTTTCAATAACAAAAAGAACAATAGTGTTAATTATAAGTTATGTTAACGACCTAAAAATAGCTAATTTTTCTTACCTGAAATTGAAAATCATTTCATGAAAGATGGAAGTCGATTTCCAGTCTCCACGTTCATGCAAAGGGAGTTTTTTAAAACACACACACACAAAATATATATATATTAATTTTGAGTCATATCAGTTGTACAACCTACAGACATTTCAAAATCATCATTGCTGGTTTCATTAAGTCTGCAACAATTTGTAACGTTAAAAATTAAAGTGCATTTTCACAATATCTCACCTTGTTGGCACATACTTTCATATTTTATATGTATAAATGTGGATTTTCCTCATGATGTTTCTGTGGCTACAAAACATATGGAGTGGACAAAATCTGGACTTTGCAACAAACTGAGAAAAGAAGATCATGATATAATCGAAAATGGAATGTTTTCAAAAGACAACAGAGGGCGGCAGAAAGCGCCAATTAGTTGTCATGACAACCAGATTCTTTTCAGCTGATTGGCTGAAAGACGTTCCACAATGAGAGTATTAGGAAATAAACTTGAAATGGCAAAGAAACAGATTTCTTTTTTGCTAACGATACTAGATACGACAGTTAGACACTGAGGATATTTAATGGGGCAAAGATATATGTGTTCCTCAAAAGAGCCAGCAGATGGCAGTGTTAACCGTGTGGTGTCAAAGACAATCTTACATCAGATAGCACTGTCCCAGATGTGCACATGCTTTTTTTTTTTAACATCTTAGCAAAACTCCCTTAGCACGAATTAACTTTTAATGTAACGTGATAATTTGAAATAATTTTATTTAAATTATTTAATAATTTAGCAATTCAAATGTCATATTTTTTTCATACAAATCTATCATGCCTTTAAAAGACTAGAAATATAGCACACAAGTTTTTATGAAATACCTTAATGATGACCTTTATGTTCATTTTGGAGCTCAGCGGAGCTACATATCCTTTCATTTTCATTTAATGAGAAAGCATAACCGGTACAAAAACAATAGTCATAAGGTTTTGGAATTATATGACGATTATAAATGATAACTATTTTTATTTTGGGGTAAAATATTTCTTTCTTTCTTTTAAGATATGACAATTGAGAGCGATGGAGAAGAAGTGTGATTGAGACACATGCACCTGACAAAAAACATGAGATAGTAAGGCTATAGCTTAAAACACACACACACACACACACACACACACACACACACACACACACACACACACACACACACACACAAATTAAGAACAATATTAATTGTGTTTAACATTCTTTTTTTAAAGGCAATCTATAACTTCAAACATTCATTCAAGGAAAGCTATGCATTTACTAAAAATTTTGTATTGCAGGTTTATTTTAATATTAAAGGGAGATAAAATCTAATTTGCTGAAAATTTATTCACCCAGGCCATCCTAATAAACTTGTCACAAACAAATCCATCAATAAGGTGTTTTAACTTCAAACCATTACTTCTGGCCAAAATACCAGTCCATAATAACGCTTCATACAGTGAAAAATTCAATTTCCCATTATCTTTTAACATTAAAATTTTACTAACATTTTTGTTTACAAGTGTTTTGGACTGTTATCACTTCTAAACACTGCTTGATATGTGCATATTTCTCTCCTGATTCAGACAAGATGACTTTTTCACTGGAGAAAGAGATATTATGGATATAAACATCTTAATGATGAATTTGTCTATTATAAACATGCAATTTTTCACTAGATGTTAACTAGTGGACTGGACTGGAGTAGTATGGATTACTTTAATGTCTTTATCAGCTGTTTGGACTCTCATTCTGACGGCACCCATTCACTGCAGTGGATCCATCTGTGATTGAATTAGTATGTCCACATGTATCTTTTAAACATCTCAGGTATGCTAAAGTATCTATTCAACATGGGTGCAAAGACGTGGGTGTAATTATGGTCTCAATAACACAATAATTTCTTTTTCAAACCTGCTGTTAAGATCATATTCCTGTTTCTGCTGCAGATCTGATTAGTGAATGTTTTGTGTCGACCTCTAGTTAGTTACACACAGTAGCCTGTAAGTAGTTTGCACAAATCAGTGTAAATGTGTTCAAGTACACTGCCATGGTTTATAATCAGTGGAAAAACCCCAGATTACACAAATCTCTTAATGACAGTATTTAGCAGCACTTGATGGCGGTGTTTATTTGGTATTGTGAAATTCTGTATTTTGTTACACAGTGGGAAAACAATACTTTTTTCTACCGTGCTCGCCCGTCTCTTTTTGTGCTTCAAATGTTAAAACGTGGCGCGTAGTTTCACTTGTGGTTTACTTCATCATACATACATGTTTTCAGTGCCCCGAATGCATCATACCACAGCTAGTGACTTCCAAAAATAGGTCACACCGCATCCCTCATCCTCTGTGATTGTACCCTTCACAAAGATTTGTTTCTAAACTAGGATTCTGTGTTATTTGTTACATCCGTCTAGACTCTGCACACATCAGAGATTGTTCACCTTTTCCGCCGTGGCTTTGCGTCAGACAGCTGCAGAAAAGTGGGTGAGTCTGGGCTTTTTTTTTTTTTTTAAACAAGGAAAAAATAGACATGAATGTACTCTGCAGAGACTCCCAGGCTGAAAATAGTTCTGCACAGCCATTAGCCCTCCTTGCATTATTAGGGACAACTTCCTTTTATTCAAATCCTTGTCCTGATCCCACAATGATGTCCGACAACTGTCTTGATGTTGTCCTGTTTGGCTGTGATGCCAAATCCTGCTTTTAAAAGACCCACTCCTAAAAAGTCCCAGTGCTGTAATACCAGACCTCCACCCCTAGGGAGAGCCTCCAAAGGTAGCTAAAAAGTAAAACATGCATAAAGCAGCAGTTGGTGTTCGTGAACAATCGGGTCCCCCTCACAAACGTGTCCACACTAGGACCTGGGCAGAGGTAGCCAAACGTTATTATTGTTAGCTGAACACTTTTGATGTAAAATATTTACAAGAAATTACAATTTCATTCTATTATTCCAATAGTTAAATGACACATTTGCATTGTCTGATGCTGCTTAGTGGTCAACAGATAAATATAAAAAAAAAGTAAAGTGTTTTATGTTTATTGGGTTCGCTCTTTTAGGTTGACCATAGGCCCTGTTTTTCCTGTAGTTGACTTTTGGTCAAAAGTTTGACCAATAGCATGCAGGCATTGTGCATAGTTGACCAATCGTGGCATATGTAAGTAAGTAGCCTAAGTAAAGTTTATTTATATAGCTCATTTATCTCCGCAAAGCTGACTAAGTGCTAAACAAAATCAAAGGGTTACGATAAAACAGTAAAACAATAAAACAGATAAAATCCATTAAGAATGCCTCGGAGTAAAGATATGTTTTCAACATCGTTTTAAAAGTTGTAATAGAAGGTGCAAGACGGATATGCAGTGGATGTTGATTCTAAAGACGACTGAATAAGCTCTAACACTCTTTGTTTTTAAACATGCAACGTATGTACATGAATATGTTGTTTACGTTCAGATCAAAGCAACGTAAACAAGGTATCCATGTACAATACATATATTGTGTATGTTGTTTACGTATGTGATACTCTCCAAAATGGCACCAGGGTGACGTGGAGGAGAGGAATTGTTGAATTAAGTCGTTATTTTTTGCGCAACAAAATATATTCTCGTAGCTTCATAAAATTACGGTTGAACCACCGATGTCACATGGACTATTTTAACGATATCCTTACTACCTTTGTGGGCCTTGAATGTGGTTGGTCCCTTGCTGTCTATGAGGAGTCAGAAAGCTCTCTGATTTCATCAAAAATATCTTAATTTATGTTCCGAAGACGAACAAAGTTCTTACAGGTTTGGAACGACATGAGGGTGAGTAACTAATGACAGAATTGTTATTTTTAGGTGAATTATCCCTTTAAGCATTTTTTTGTGGCATATTTGGTGAAATGCTGTAAATGTGAATTAAGTGATCCTAGCACACAATGCATTCCGAAACTCACAGCGCACGCAGAGATGGAGTTTGCTGCATTTACTGTCAGCAGAGCCATTCTGAGATCCTGAAATCACGAGCTACTCAAGTGTTCACTCAACGCAGTGCCGCGCTTTTCTCTGAAACACCCAGCATATCAGACTATATCACGATTATAGTGCTTCCCTATTTATTGTAATTTTACATTCAATATAAAAGATAGCCTTTAAGCTAGCAGGCTAACAGTATGCTTAATGCTAAGCTAGATGCTAAACAGTTAACCAACAAAAAATATTTAATTTCACAATCTATGCTTGCATAATAAACTGTGTGCTGAACAGAAATTTTTTGATATGACATAATCATTTTGGAGTGAGATATATTTGAAGCCTGCAACAAAAAAAGCTATTTTGTAAGAGAAGTTACAGATAGTTTTATATGTATGATTCATTTTATTGCACTGCACATTCATTTCTGTCTGTAGAATGACTGAGAGTCATAAGTGTGTAAAAGTGATTTAATGACATCAAGATCATAACATGATTGTTTTACGAGCTGCACGTGATCCAAATGACTATTGAGTTTTCTTTAATGATACCAACGATGCCAAGGCTAGCTTTTTGTAACTTTGGAATACATTAATTTCTACATTTACTATGCAATTTTTAAATGTAAAGTAAATTAACTTTAGTTAGTATGATGAACAAGCATGAGAATATTTTGTAATTAAAATATGCCCAGAATAATAAATGCTGTTAAAATGGTTCAGTGGCTATGTTTAAATGCACTAACTCATCAGACTGAATGAATCCAATGTGTTTTCAGATTCAATTTACATATCTACACAAGTTTACATGTGCAGTACATGTGTTCCCTAATAATGTCAGTGGAGCTACAGTGAATATTTTAGCAAATATTCTGTGTAGTAAATTTTTTATGTGATGTTGTTGTTTTAGCTAATAATGTCAGTGGAGCTACAGTGATTTGAATCTGACTGAAGTTGGATTCAAGCATTTACGTGCCTAATTTTTCCCTACACAAGTTTACATGTGCAGTACATGTGTTCCCTAATAATGTCAGTGGAGCTACAGTGAATATTTTAGCAATATTGATTGATTATTTGGTTACATTTAAATGTATAGCTATCATTAGTTCATGTTACGTAATGCATTAAATAATGAATTAAACTTAACTGTAAAGTGTAATCTGTCATTTAACTATATGGGATTTACTTTGTTGCACATGAGGATATATAATACAGCGTAAGCAAACAATGACAGTTTGTAAGCAACTGAGGCCCTGTCCACACGCAGACATAGTGCCTGGTCACTGAAACCGAACATTTTTGAAAACGCCTGCCAGGGTGAAGATTTAAAAAAAACTCTGGTTGCAGTGTTATAGTGTAGACTGCGAAACCGGCATTTTTTGCTTGTGACGTCGGAGCCAGTGCTGTTATTCAGGCTTCTGGTTGGCCAACATGGCTTTACGGTTGAGATTATATAGCCACCTGTTGGCTTGGCATGCTCTTGACAGTGCTTCATAGCATGCGTTTACATTTTCACGTGGACGGAGATTTTTTTTTTAAATGGAAGAAGGAAAAACTCAGCTTATAAAAATACCCGTGTACGTGTGGACATGGCTTGAAAATGAATCTGCCCAATTCCAAACAGGAGAAACCACAAAAACTGGTTTTAACAAAAGACTTCACTAGTCCAAAAATGCAGCTGACTTCCAAATGCAGCAGGTCTGGCCTGCACAGATACACTCTGACGGGGATTTCCACCACCCATCCTCTTTCCTGCTTTGCCCAAAAACCCAGATCTCTTCTTTCAGCACACCAGAGCCACAGACTTTTCCCAGTCATTCGTAACATTACTGCAAATGGCAATGCTGCTAAAACCAGATCAGATCCAATTCTACAATTTCATCATTACTAGACTTTACTGCATTGCCAGACTTTTTAAAATTTCTACATTTACAAACATGCACAGTCATTTCTACATTCATCTCTTAGGAAAATGCAGAATCAAGGCATATGAGATACAAGAAACTAGCTAGTTAATATTATTTAATATTACTGAATCTATCTATCTATCTATCTATCTATCTATCTATCTGTTGATTTATCTGTCTATCTATATGTGACCCTGGAGCACAAAACCAGTCTTAAGTCGCTGGGGTATATTTGTAGCAATAGGCAAAAATACATTATATGGGTAAAAATTATCGATTTTTCTTTGATGCCAAAAATTATTAGGATATTATGTAACGATCATGTTCCATGAAGATATTTTGTAAATTTCTTACCGTAAATATATCAAAACTTAATTTTTGATTAGTAATATGCATTGCTACAACCTTAATTTGGACAACTTTAAAGGTGATTTTCTCAATATTGTGAATATTGTGTTTTTTTGCACCCTCAGATTCCAGATTTTCAAATAGTTGTATCTCAGCTATATATTGTCCTATTCTTACAAACCATACATCAATGGAAAGTTTATTTATTCAGCATTTTAGATGAATTGACCCTTATGACTGTTTTGTGGGCCAGGGTCACATATATAGTTTTGCACGCAAGGATATTAAAACCACCAAGCTGCTTGTATCATGCTGTGAGAAGAGAGTACTGCAGATAAAACGCTGTTTCTCCCTGAGCTTTGGAAAGTCCCCACCAGGCTCTGCCTCCTCTACGAACACACAAAGCGAAAACCTTAAATGCAAGAGGTCACATCTGCCCTCACTATAAGGGTGTAAACCTCAAAGCTTGAGTGAGTAGGCAAGCCAAAAGAACAAAAATGGAATCGGTTCTTCCTTTGATAGTGAACACATATTGGGGAGATTTTTGGTATTTTTCAGTTGGGCTAACCATGAAATATTTCAGTCCTGTATTTTTGTTTGTGGTTTAGGCATCATGCGCAATCATGTGCATGCCAGAGTACAACAGATATAATTTAAGATATGTGTAGCCCTCATCAAGGCACTTTGGGTTGGATAACGACTTTATTCATAATTATTCATATCATTGCATGTGTAAATGGGTCTCCCACCTACACTTTTGAACTATCTGAAGGCATTTTGAACAATAACAGCAAAGGATTAAGGATATAAGCAGTTTTAATCTTGGGTTCTTCTGTTACATAACTGTTGACTTCATGCATTCATCAAAACCTCTCTATTTACTAAGTTGTGTTTAACAATACAGACTGGTGTGGTCACTCCAGACATAAATGAGCTCATTCATAGAGGGCTGATAGTTGGGGAAATTCAGGGACATTTTGTCCAGCACTAAGCATAGTTCCAGCCCTTCATACCAGCATTTCCTCTTCCTGTCTAGCTTTTTGCTTTCAAGAGCCCAGCACAGCATGTAAGCTTTATGAGAACAGTAAGACTTTATTTTTGCTTTAATGTTTAAACTCAGTGTTTAAAGGTGAAGTGTGTAATTTGTTTGATGAACAAATTGTTCCTCTTGCCGAACCTTGTCATTTAAGCAGTATAAATACTCTGTTTCTGTCACAGTATTGTGTTTGTTTGAGCATTCTGACCAGCCCAACACTGGTACATTTACTCAACCAATGGTGTGAGTTTGGGGTGGGGCTAACTGTTTGTATGGCCAATTTTTTGTAAAGTTGCTTTGCGACGATTTGTATCGTGAATAGGGCTATTCAAAGAAACTTGAATAGTATGTAAGAAATTTGGATGTGCTAAATGTTTCACAAGCTATGTTTCCATCTAAAGTTATGAAATTAAACTTATGTGCAAAATTGAAATAGCGCATAAAACATTGCCGAATAAAATAGGTACTGTCATGTTGCGTCGCAAAATCATCGCCCCTGGCCTCATGGGATAGTAAAGTGCCCAATAAATGCACACGAGGGATAGTTCACCCAAAAATGAAAAATAAATGCACAGTGAAAACTGACATGGAAGAGATGAATTTGTTGAAAAAAAGTCATTGTTTTTGTTTACTTTCATAAAATTAACCACTCATGTCACATGGACTAATGGACTATTTTATTGATGTTCTTAAAAACCTTTCTGGGCCTTGAATGTGTCAGTTGCACTGCTCTCTACAGAAGGTCAGAAAGCTCATGGATTTCATCAAAAATATCTTAATTTGTGTTTCGAAGATAAACAAAGGTGCTACAGGTTTGGAACAGCATTTTGGGGTGAACTATCTTGCCAGAAGTAGTAGGTCATCCAGGTATGTTTCGCATACTGCTACTATGAATTCAGACTTAATACACTTTTGCTGTACTGTTTTTCATATACTATATAGTATGGAAGTAGGTATATTTGGACGCAGCGTCTGTTTACATGCACTTCCTTAATTGCAGTACTTCCTTAACTGCATCATAAGGGTACATGTAAAAATAGTCAGTTGTTTCATTCAGAGAATTCACTGTTTTTTTTTTTGTTTTGTTTTTTTTTCAAGGAAACTTTACTGAAAAGAAGTCCTCTTCCATTAAAAAAGGAAAGAAAGGAACTCCCCTTACCTCTAATGTGGTTCATGTGTACAACTGCTGACGCCACTGTATTGATACCCTTAAAAAGAGCCCCTGGAGAGGCACAGTTCCTCTTACATATTGTCACATGTACAACATAAAGAGATGAGAGTCTTGTTTCATGTCTTGGGGGAAAATATGCACATCCACATCAAAGATTTGTGGTAAATGCTTTTGCTACATTGTGCACTGCATCGACCAAAAGTCCCGTTCCCATAACTCAAATACCCATTTTCACACATTTTGCAGAGCGTGCTGTAAGCGTTGGCTTTTTTACTTTTTGAAGTATGTTTTCGAGTCGGCCCTCTACAAAAACCATCAAAATACAGACTTGCCGTCAGTGTGAAGGTGTAACAGAAGTAGCAGATGTTGACACCAGTAGAAAAGCATTTGTCTGCTGAGGTTTGGTTCATGTTATATTATACGTCTCGGCCATAAAAAGCAAATAGATACATGGACGAGGGAATTCCCCTGAGCGGCTGAACAATTACACATGTGTAAATCCCCACTCCGTGTCCTAGGCCAATCTCCTCCCTTTGACAGGAGCACAATATCTTCGCACTGCTCTGGGAAGCATCTGAAAGCAGCTTTGTACTTTCACCAAAGACGGTTAAACAAACTCGTGATCAATTCGTATGTCTGTATCAGCAATATTATTGTTTATTGCTGAAGCACTCTGTGGTCTTGCATGCTTTCTGGGATATGCATTATCACGCACCTGGGCCAGACATGACAGGGAAAGTTCAGGGGATTTTAGAAAAGAGGAACTGTAACTATTTTAGGGAAGCTGGTGAAATGTAAAAGAGTGAATGTTATTCAACACTCTATATGTGCCCTTCACTACACTTCACAGACTTACTTAGCTACACCTTGCTGAAATGATGTGGACACCTTGTTTAACTTTTATAATACATGTTTTGGTGTTGGTTTTGGCAGGATGAGTGGTAGATATTGCAATGTTATATTGAGAAGTGTGAAGTGTTTATATCTATATTTAGAAACTACTCAATTAAATTATGTTGCAAATAAATCTTTATATTAATTTCAGAGCTAAGTTGATGTTGCTTGCTATTTTTTTTTAATCAATAATGATGTACAGTAAATATTATTTGCAATTATTTGTGTCAAAATTGATTATTATGTGAAATAGTTATAATGTTAAAAAGATACTTTTCCCATGTTTACATTTGTTTGTGCTGTTTATATTGTTGTAGAATATTATTATTAATTATTTATACATGCAGTATATATATATATACACACACACACACACACACACACACATTACCCACACATACACACTCACTCTCACGATGCCATAAAACAACCTTCTTCTATGGCATCGCTGTGAAGAACCGTTTTAGCACCTTTATTTTTAAGAGTGTATATATATATATATATATATATATATATATATATATATATATATTATATATACCCTTTTTAAAATTCCCATAGAACACAAGAAGTGACCACACATTTATTTTTGGCACAATCTATGTATGGTCAACAAAATTCCAGCAGCATGAAGAGCTTCAATAATGACTTCATGTTGACTGTGTGAGGGGAATTTTGGGATATTTATGATTCACACGCAGTGGCTTTACAAAGCGTTGCCATGTCACATCCATAACATGTCAGGACACATGTCCACTCTCTAATGACTTTCAGTGAAAACAACATGTTTCATCATACTTGACTCCACCAAAGCGTAACAGCATTTGTCATATTTCATAGGTGCAATCAAGATTTTGTAACAGAGCAAAGTCAGTTACAGTGTTTTGCTGGGGATGGCAGAAACAAATCCCTTGAAAATCAAAAAGGAGGTTCAGTTTTCAAGCCTATATTCAACCAATTTCAAGCTAATGTGAAATCTGCAGACAACCAAATATATAACCATAATCTCAATAATGCAGAGCCCTCGCAAAACGTTTGCATTAAAACCAATAAAAAAAACCTACAAAACTTTGCATGTTTAAAGGAGTAGTTCACCCAAAACTGAAAATTTGCTGAAAATGTATTCACTCGCATTTCATCTGAATGAATTTGTTTCTTACAAACATGCAGCTTTTCTCTTCTCAGGATGATAATTGATAGACAGGAGTCTTGTGGATTATTGTGATGCTTTTATCAGCTGTTTGGACTCCCATTCTGACGGCACCCATTCACTTGCAGAGGATCCATTGGTGAGCAAGTGAAGCAAGGCTAAATTTCTCCAAGTCTGTTTGATAAAGAAACAATCTACAAATCTACATCTTGTATGAATACATTTTAAATAGCTCTTTCTTTTTGGGTGAACTATATTTTAACACCAATTCTAAATCTTAGTTTGTAATCAATATTATTTGTACGAATCTCTTGCTGTAACAGAAGTGACTTCATTCACTCTTTTCATTACAGATTAATAAAATGGGAAGTGGTGACAGGGACTTTTCTTTTGGTGATTAAAAATGTCATTGATCTTTGATTTATCTCTTTTCACACATTCTCGATTTATAGTCATTATTTTCCATTTATAGTGGCTTTATTTTGGACAGTGACCATTATGAGTGTTCTGGTATTTACACGCTTCCAGATTCACACCATCGCACAACTCGATCTGCGCTGGTACCTGTGGAAAGACTGTGAGAGAGCAGGAAACGGCTCTGACATACTCCCACAGTTTAACTCTCCGAAGCTGAATCTGGGTCACAAGGGGATTTCAGTGTGGTAGCTGTTTTAGAAATAGCCCTGTTTCTCTCCAATTTATGCACTTCAAATATTTTGGTACATTTCTTTTCTGCTTTTGTCTGTGAGAAAAACACCGCTCTATTACTGGGCTGAAATTAATAAAAATGCACGTCTAATGCTTCTTTTTTGCCTGATCTACATGCCTTAAAGCATTTAATTTCTCTGCATGAGCTATTCTTCTAAGAATCAAATACCAAAACCTAAAGGAAGTGAGTTGAGATAAGTTTGAACCATTTTCTCCGAAACAGAACATTCTTACAGATAAGATAAGAAAACATTCACAACCGTGTGGTCAGCACCTTCCGAAATGTCAAGTCAGGACAGCCAAACATGCACCTCAGAGGTCTGGGGTCAAAAACATTTCACCTCAGATTCATAAATCTGTATGTATGAGATAAAAATTTGTTTTTCTTAACTCTGAGGTAGTTTTATCTTTGATAAGATTTATAAGGTCCGAAGGTCTATTCGGAGAAGATGCACAGTGTGAAAAACAACCACAAATAATATATGTGTGATCAGTTTTTAAATCAGTTAATTAAATGTTCTAATCAGAGTTTAAAGAGGGTTTATAGAGGTTCAAATTTTTATAGAGTGGCGATATTTATGTTTTTGCAAAGTTTTCCGAGCACTGGAAAAACACTTTGGGTTAATTGCAATGAAATTAAACTGTATTAGTTTAAATTTATAGCAAATGAGTGCTTTTTGATAGTAAGCACATTTTCTTTATATGTACATTTTAATAATCACTTATATTGTCTTTAAAATATCTAGTTAAATTCTTCTGCGAAATGTTCTTTCAAGAATTTATGGTAAACAAACAAAAATAAATAAATACATTTATGGCAAAGTTGCAATTTAGGGCATTTAAAATATATTGGCTTGGTGGTGAAAGCATTGCCTTTTAAATGGCTCTAAATCTACAGGCCTGGTGGTGAAAGCATTGCCTTTTAAATTATATATAATTACACACTATAGTTAAATTATAAACAAGAAGGCCTACTTTTGGGGAACGAATAAAAATAAGTGTTATTGCATCATAAAAAATTATTAAAACAATTATTTAAAATGCACTTTAATGTAATACTTTTTAATTTGACATTTTCACAAAAAGCCTACTTAAGTGCGTTAAAAAACATAGTCATGGAAGTAGCCAACTCTCTCTTTAAGTACACTTATATTTATATGGCCTTTTATTTCATCAATATTATATTATCTTCAAGTACAGTTAAAAAATGCAACATAAATTAGCGGGCCGACACTTTTGTAAACAGAGAAACACATTATGTAACAAAATTGAAAAAGTGGCTGCACACCTCCGAGTCCGACAGTGACCCGGAACAACAATCCACTGCTTCCGGCTCATTCGTTCTGCATGTCGCTGTCCTGTGTAGTCTGCAACATTTTTTGAATTTTACTGTTAATACATTTCTTCTAAACATGTCCCGGGGTTCTAGCGCGGGGTTTGACCGTCACATCACCATCTTTTCCCCGGAGGGAAGACTTTACCAAGTAGGTGAGTACGGAAGACTTTATCTGACTTGAATAAGAGCTAGTAAGTGCACAGTCATGTCTCCTACAGAGCAACTCACGTTCACTCTCTCTTACACCAGCAGCTAGTATAAACTCACATTATTATTATTATTATTATTCTGTCACGTAAAATTTCTTTTAGTCTTCTAGTTTTTATATATAAAGTCTAATTTAGTCTAGCAGCTAGACCGTTAGCACTAGCCGAGAGTGAGTGAGGGAGAATAAGCTCAGTGAGGTTTAATGTAATAATTCTATCAATCACACATTTACTGATTTCGATTTATAACTGTTTTCTAAATGTATAGCAATTGGTCTACTGAAACAGTGACGTGTATTGATGCATATGTTGCTAAGGCACCAACAAATTGGTTGATGACGTCTTCTTTACAAATATTTGCCATGGCAACCGCAGTTTCCGCCAGTTTTGTTGAACAGTTTATGTAAACAACTTGGCATTAACAATACATCTTTGAAACAGCGCGGTAGTATCAGGTGCATAAAAAGCATTAATAATTAAAATAATGATGAACATGAATAAATAAAATCAAAGGACCAGAATTTTTCTTTTAAATCGTGTTTGATTACATTTTTATTTTTCCTCGTGGATTTTGTATACGCTTGTAAACTACGCAAACTACTGTAGTTAGTAGTACATTGTTTTGATTGTTAAAACATAATCGTAGAATATTATATTTCTTTTAAACAGTCTGAGAAGCAGTTTTATTTTCTATTGAGTGTTGAAGCTTATTCCCATAGAGAAATGTGCCAGATTTTGAAATAAATTTGCTAGTAACTTTTAACCTTTTAAATCACTTTTATGAAATGTTTCCAGAATATGCATTCAAGGCCATAAACCAGGGTGGTCTGACATCAGTTGCTGTTCGGGGGAAAGACTGTGCAGTAGTCGTCACACAGAAAAAAGTCCCAGTAAGTCTGCCGTCATGTACCCATGTTCCACCGAAATTAGGCCAGGCTGTCTGAGAAACATCTCTCAATCGCCCGCCGTTTCACTGACTTGAGAAATAAACGATGTTGTAATACGCTATGTTATAACCTGCCCACAAATAAAGCAACACATACAAACATTGATTTGAATTGGTTTTAATTGAGAATGTCTTTTTTTTTGAGAGGAAACATGCAGAACTGTTGGTGGAAAAGGTGTTGTTATTAATGTTACTGGTAAGTTGAGTTCCAGTGGTGCTGGTGATCTAAGACCGTCTGTGTTTTCCAGGACAAGCTGCTGGATTCATCCACTGTCACACACTTGTTCAGAATCACAGAGAACATCGGCTGCGTGATGTCAGGAATGACAGGTGCAGATCTCATCCACACAGTCATGTTCACGATGTCTGCTGGAACCGATGCGCTCACTAATGTCTTGTGTTTTGCATTCAGCTGACAGCAGGTCTCAAGTGCAGCGAGCTCGCTATGAGGCCGCCAACTGGAAGTACAAGTATGGTTATGAGATTCCAGTAGACATGCTTTGTAAAAGGATCGCTGACATCTCTCAGGTTTATACACAGAATGCAGAGATGAGGCCGCTCGGCTGCTGTAAGTCAACACTCGCTCAATTATTAACTCACACATAAAGGGGGCATGTCATATTTTTTGTTTCAATTTTCACTTTTCAAGGTTTTTGTGCCAAAACAGTCCTTAGTCAAAAAGATCTTAAATCAGAGCAGAGAGTTTTACATTTATAAAATCATGGCATTAAATGTTGCATGTTTTCAAAACATTTATATATTTTTTTTCCCCAATACGAATATCTAAACATCCGTGAATCAAGATACATTTACATGAAATGAAACAATAAGATATAAAGTCTTGTATTCTGAGAAATTGAACTAAATAAAGTGAGTTTAAGCTTGGAACGAGAACCAGTATCTGTCAGTGGCATCAGAAGACATGTTTCCCCTTGAATAAAAAACATTTCTCTGAGCTTATTGGCAGATATTTGTTCTTGTTTTAATCATACTCTCACTTCATTTTGATAATTTTCACAGAAAACAAGTTCTTATCTTTTGTCATTTTGCTTCTGAAGTAAATCTTGATTTGAGAATCTATAAGCATTTGCAGTGGAAAACAAGATACTGAGAACAGTATCTTTCTTTTTTCTTTTTTTTTTTTGCAAAAATACAGAGAACATCTTTTTTTTGCAGTGTGTAAACATTATTTCCGTATTTAGTGGTTGGAAGCAGATGTATTCAAGTCTTAAGTTATTTTTGTGAAATTAATTAAAAGTAATAGAGATCTGTTGGAAGTTGTATTTTTTTATATTTTTGTATTTTAATGTATTTTTGTTAAAGTTTCAGTATTTATTTATTTTTTCTCATTTTATTTTATATATATATATATATGTATATGTATATGTAGTTTTATTTCCATTGATGAATGGTTTGTTAAAATCTGGAATCTGAGGGTGCAAAAAAATCTAAATACAAAATAATTTTGACCCATACTATGTATTTTTGGCTATTGCTAAAAATATACCCCAGCGACTTAAAACTGGATTTGTGGTCCAGTTAACACTGGACTTCAAGCAACTTGGGCTATGAGCTTCTCCACCCTTCCTCCAGACTCTAGGGCCTTGGTTTTCAAATGAAATACAAAACTTGCTCTCATCTGAAAAGAGGACTTTGGACCACTGGGCAACAGTCCAGTTCTTCTTCTCCTTAGCCCAGGTAAGACGCCTATGGAGATGTTGTCTGCGGTTCAGGAGTGGCTTAACAGAGGAATACGACAACTGTAGCCAAATTCCTTGACACGGTTGTTTGTGGTGGCTCTTGATGCCTTGACCCCAGCCTCAGTCCATTCCTTGTGAAATTCACTCAAATTCTTGAATTGATTTTGCTTGACAATCCTCATAAGGCTGCGGTTCTCTTGGTTGGTTGTGCAACTTTTTCTTCCACACTTTTTTACTTCCACTCAACTGTCTGTTAACATGCTTGGATACAGCACTCTGTGAACAGCCAGCTTCTTTGGCAATGAATGTTTGTGGCTTACCCTCCTTGTGACGGGTGTCAATGATTGTCTTCTGGACAACTGTCAGATCAGCAGTCTTCCCCATGATTGTGTAGCCTAATGAACCAAACTGAGAGACCATTTTGAAGGCTCAGGAAACCTTTGCAGGTGTTTTGAGTTGATTAGCTGATGGGCATGTCACCATATTCTAATCTGTTGAGATGTAGGGTGCCTTTTGGTGTCCTATACGTAAATAAATAATTTGCCATGATAGCTTAACCTAAAAATGACTATGAAAGGGTGTGTTATATATTAGGTTAAGTTTTTATATTCATAACAAAAGCATAACTTGGCTCTTTAGATACATTTTCTAGATTTATTTGTTTAGTTTTTTGTAAGAGGATGCGTGTTATTTTGCTATGTCCTATGCACTGCTCATTAAATTTGAATGATAGTAGAATATTGTCAAATCATAAAATTAAAAAAAAAAATTCTATATTTTGGTAAATAAGAGATTACTCAGTTTATTGTTTATTGATCATTTGATAATAAATATTTTTGATTCTATATTCTGTATTTTTACTTAATTAAAAGAAGAGTTTGTCCATGTCCATTGAATAGTTGTCCACCCTGTCGTATTGGGGAATCCGCCCCTTTAAGGAAATGTCATACTCTTTAGTGACATCAGGACAACAGATTTTTTGTCTCTTCAGTGGCAGGATTTTGGTGAGCAAGTTGGTGACTTTTCAGCTGACAAATTTTCTTCGTATGAGTTTGCTTACTTGCTAAGCCAAAGCGTAACATGTCCACCCTGTCTGCATAAAATATGCCAAAAGTGGTTAGAATACAGTATTTTCAAAATATGTACATTTAAATATACCAAATTCTCTTCAACAACCAAATTAAATATTTAGCTAGTCACAGTTTGTTGTAAGCTAATATGCTAATTGAAGCTCAAAATGTCCACCCTGTCCTTGTTCTAAAATGTACACCCTGTTGGCCACCTAGACTTGATAGAGTGGACATAAACATGACAGGGTGGACATAGCATTCATTTGTAGTTAATATTGCTTAGAACTAAAATGAATGGGGGGGGGGGGCGTATATCAATTTGATTGAGTATCTAATTTTTTATAATTATTATATATTTTTTTTAACAACCCTGTTTCGGAAAGGGACTGTAATTCTAATTGGAGTAGAAGGGCAGTTGTTAAGCATATTTTATAAATTAATTGTATTCTGAAGCACAGTATCAAAAACTTCAGTGAGATATTAGAAAAAGAACTCTGATCAAAATTAGAGAACACTTACAAGAACCTACAAGTTATTGGTGTTAATTTGGCACCTGGTGCTAATTTCCTTAACTGTATGACAAACCGTTTTTAACTGGCAACATGCCTCCAGTTTTCACTGAGATTGTAAGATGACAAGTGCGTAAAGAAGGAAAGGTGGAGGAGGAAGTGTCATGGTTTGAGAGATGTTTACTGCAGCAGAAGTTGAGCCTCTTATACAGAAACATGGCTTATACAGAAACATTAAAATGTTTATCAGAACCTCCTTCAGCAACATGCGGTTCCTTTCCCTGTGTTACCTTCCATTTATTATTTAAATTTCCTTTACTTGGTTTTAAAAGGTGTTACATTTACCTTTTATAATACCTGCTGAAACCCTGTTAAAAGAAGTACAACAGCGTACAGCCTCAAGCTTTAATATTGCATGTTGGTTGTTTGTGCACAACTTGCTGTACAAAGTTCCTTTATGTGTTGTGTTGTCCTGTCTTTTCCAGGCATGATTGTAATTGGTGTAGATGAGGAGCTCGGGCCACAAGTGTATAAGTGTGACCCAGCCGGTTATTACTGTGGCTTCAAGGCCACGGCTGCAGGTGTCAAGCAGACAGAGGCTACAAGCTTCCTGGAGAAAAAAGCGAAGAAGAAACTTGACTGGACCTTTGAGCAGACAGTTGAGGTACAATCAGAATTCAAGAAATCATTTGATAAAACTTCATCAAAATGAATTCCAGCTGTTAACATCACCCACATCTGCTCCCCAGGGTGTTTAGTAGATCTTTATCTAGTCAACATAGCACTGGTTCTTTGGAATGTAAATAGCAACTTCCTCTAAACTTGCTTTGCTCAATAATGTACTTAAAGATATTACAGAAAGGATTGGTTATATATGCTTGATTGCTTCATTTATTACACAATTTCTTTGTAAACAGTATTGCTAATCTATGTATTTTGAAACTTTTGAAACAAGGGAAGGTTATATCAATAAACCGCTAGCTACTTAAAGGGATAGTTCACCCCAAAAAATAATTAATTACTCTCATGTCGTTCCAAACCCCTAAGACCTTCATTCATCTTCGAAACAAAAATAACGACTTTATTCAACAATTTGTCTCCTCTGCGTCACTTTATAGCGCCATTTTGGAGAGTGTCACATACATAAACAACGTATGCAACGTATGTACGCGGATACATTGTTTACGTTCAAATCAAAGCGTAAACACAGAACAGCTTACGTTGTTTACGTGTGTGATACTTTCCAAAATGGCGCTATAGGGTAAGGAGACGAATTGTTGAATAAAGTCATTATTTTAGTTTTCTTTGCGCACAAAAAGTTTTCTTGTAGCTTTGTAAAATTACGGTTGACCCACTGATGTCACCTGGACTATTTTAACGATGTCCTTGCTACGTTTCTGAGCCTTGATCGTGTTAGCATCCTTGCTGTCTATGGAGGGTCAGAGAGCTCTCGGAATTCATCAAAAATATCTTAATTTGTGTTTCGAAGATGAACGGAGCTCTTTCAGGTTTGGAACGACATGAGGGTGAAAAATTAACAACAGAACTTTTTGAAACTTTTGGGTGAACTATCCCTTTAAAAATGAAATAATAATTAATTTACACTAAAAATTGATTTTAGGATGTGCTACTTTAACTATTTTATATACATCCTAAAGCCAAACATTTATTTTTACTGTATTATCTGTGTGTTTCATGTTGAAAAAGTAGATTTGCACTAATAAACCATTTCCATCCACAGACGGCGATCACTTGTTTATCAACCGTTCTGGCAATCGATTTCAAGCCATCTGAGTTGGAGGTAGGCGTCATCACAGCAGAGGATCCGAAATTCAGGTGGGTGGAAGAACCGTGTTCACCATCTACACGGAGAGATCTGCCCTCTGTTCTACAGAAAATCACTTCTAGAAAGGCTTCAGTATTGATATTCGTCAAATGATGCAACATGGCTCATTTATGTCACATTTGACGTGTCCGAATGCCAGATGCGTATTATAATTAGAACACACGGATCATATTTTACACTGTTGTGGCACCTACAATGACTTGCTCGTTTGCTCTGTTCCAGGATTCTGTCAGAGTCAGAGGTGGACACTCATTTGGTGTCTCTGGTTGAGAGGGACTGAGATCTCCAGGGTGCTGCTCACAGTATTAAGATACGTAGGATCCCGTTCTGAGCTTTTGTTCTTATGTAAATTCCCTGTTCCATTAAATACATTTTGAGAAAAATATTGTTACGCTTCCTGCTCTGTTTCTTTCGCTTTTTCTTCTTGTGTAGCAGGAGTGAATGTTTTACTGGGGGAGTCCCCATCATGCACATCTTTCGTTTTAACTGCATCCTGTGTGTTTTCCCTTGCTGATTTGACAACAGGGAAATCTTTTACAAACCTGTTTTTCATTTCGTGGAATTCTTTGTGGACTTTGAGCATCTTAAGTGTGACAAGAGTCAATTAGGGCAGACTAGAGATCACGCAAGGAACGTCAAACACGTGCTTTTGAGTTTAATCACACTGATGATCTGACGCGCCCTCATTCTGTAGTTTAAAGTGTTTTTTCCTAACCAGATAAAATGTTCATTTCTGAGGAATTCTCATAGTAAATCTGGTCCGCAAATACATGTTTGATAAAAAAAAAACCATAAGACTAGAAATTAATTAGAATAAGTAATTAATACTTTAAGTAAGGATGCATTAAATTGATCAGAAGTGACAGTAAATACATTTCTAATGTTACAAAAGGTTTATATTTTAAATCAATGTTCTTTTCAGAATTCAGAATCCTGAAAAAAGTGTTTCACTGTTTCCATAAAAATATTTTCAACATGGAAGATACAATGTTTCTTGAGCAGCAAATCAGCATATTAGACTGATATCTGAAGGATCATGTGACACTGAATACTGGAGTAATGATGCTGAAAATTCAGCTTTGACATCACAGGACTTAATTACATTTTAAAATATATTCAAATAGAAAACGGTGAATTTAAATTGTAATATTTCACTATATTACAATTTTTTTACAATTGTATTTTTGATCAAATAAATGCAGCCTTGTTGAGCAAAAGAGACTTCTTTCACAAACATTTAAAAAATATAGATGTATAAACATATATACATAACACACACACACACACACACACACACACACACACACACACACACACACACACACACACACACACACATATATATATATATATATATATATATATATATATATATATATATGTGTGTGTGTGTATATGTGTATATGTATATATATATGTATATATGTGTGTGTGACCCTGGACCACAAAACCTGTCATAAGTAGCTCAGGTATATTTGTCCCAATAGCCAACAATGCATTGTATGGGTCAAAATGATCGATTTTTCTTTGATGCCAAAAATCATTAGGATATTAAGTAAAGATATTTTGTAAATTTCCTACCGTAAATATATCAAAATGTAATTTTTCATTAGTAATATGCATTGCCAAGTACTTCATTTGGACAACTTTAAAGGCGATTTTCTCAATATTTTGATTACTTTTGCACCCTCAGATTCCAGATCTTCAAATAGTATCTCAACCAAATATTGTCCTAACAAACCATACATCACTGGAATGCTTATGTATTCAGCTTTCAGAAGATGTATAAATCTCAATTTCAAAAAATTGCCAGACATTGTGGTCCATGGTCACACACACGCGCATATATATATATATATATATATATATATATATATATATATATATAGAATGGAGTTGGAATTCACCTCTCACCATGTGACAGTGATGAAGATGATTACGCTGTATGTCACATTGAAATCTTTCCAATGGTTTTAATAGTATGATACTCATTGTCAGGAGAACAAAGCTATGGAATTTCCCTAAAATTCATGATCCCTGGCTCATCCGTCTGCAGAAACATGATTAATATCCTTTTTAAAAAAATAAATAAAAGTGCTATGACTTCAAATTAGGTGGCGATCTGAATAATTCATAAATTGCACTAATCCATCATTTGTTTATGGATGATCTATTCATACAGACACACACGTAATGTAATCCTAGCAATGAATATATAATGCTTATGAAGCTCACTCCTCTAGTAGCCGGGTCTTCATTTCTCTTTCTTGTGGGGAACTTCATACTGAGCGTGAGTCAGATACTCATGACTCCACTTTAGCAGACCCAAGGAATTTTATTCAAACTATAGTGACGCATCTACGTGACTCATGCGTTCCAGAAAGGAAATGATACGGTTACTGTACACACTGAGGGCTTTTTTTTTCTGAACCGCCACTATGGGCTGGTATTCCCACCGCAACAGGAGTTTACATGTTCTTTCACAAGTTTCACAACTCAGAAAATTTCCAAGCCTTCTGAAATCACTCCAGCACATTCAATACAAGAAACACCCCGACTCAGAATTCATTTCTTTTGTTTTTAATGTAAAAAATATTTCACAGTGTCATATATAGACTATAAACATTATCGACAAGTGTTTCATTTCACATATTTACAAATATAAAAATATATCTCTCTATATATTCACAAAATATACATATTTTCCCAACTCTTTGGCTTCAAAAATATTGGTAACGGTTTTGGTCCAGCTATCTTTGGGGCTCTTTCCTTGTTGAACAGCACCACTGCTATCATGCCCCCAGGAGGGGCTCAGCTCTTCTTTTCCACTTTAGCAGACTCCCATCAAGGGATTGGTGTCCTAGGATATGGCGCACCCCGTCCCAGACCTTGAGACAGCACCTACAGCCTTCGCTGCTTTGCATTATGGGCAATGTTGTCCTGAGGGCCAAACTATCTCCCACAGAACTGGATGTCATCATACATCTGTTAAAAAAAAAACGAGAAAGATATATAAATATAAATTATATAGTTATATAAAATGAATTTCACAACATCACAATGGAATGTAAAATGTAGGAGAGGTTCCTCAAAGAAACTTACACAATCTTCATCAGACACACACTCCTCATCGCTCTCCTCTGACTCGCTCTCTGGCATCGCTCTGAGCTCCTGGGCCGTCCGTTTGTAAAGCTGCCTCTGGATCTCGCTGTTCTGTCGGCCGAAGGTCAGGTGGTACGGCGTGTATCCGCCGTAGGTCAGACTGTTAACATCAGCTCCCAGAGCGATGAGTGTGTGCACCAGATCCAGGTTCTGCAGGTCCACGGCCAAATGGAGTGACGTGCGGCCGCTACACTGCTCCTAAACGCAATAAATCATACATTAGTTCTCTTCTCAAACATATATGAGAGTCATTTGTGAAGCTGGAGAGTGTTTTAAACTTATACCGTACCTTTGCGTTTACATCCGCCCCAAGCTGGACCAGACTCTCCACCATCGAGAGGTAGTTGTTAACAGCTGCTATATGGAGACACGTGTGTCCTGTAATTAAAAACAAAGGATTGTATTTTAAAAACTGCTTTTTTTAACTCAAAAACTTGTTTTCATGATTGAAAAAAAAAAAGAATGACAGTGCTGTGATTTTACTCAGAACTATGACTTACCGCTGTAGTTTGGGGAGCTGAGAATGGAGTGCAGATGCTGGGTCTGAATCTGAGTCAGTACTGAGAAGCAAGCTAGTGAGCCTCTTTTGCAGGCGATGTGGAGGGCCGTGTTTCCACTCTGATCGACCAGCCGGGGGTCACAGCCGGCCTTCAGCAGTCTGTCCACCATGTGTGGCTGTTCTGTGATGACGGCGAGGTGCAGTGCAGTCTGTGGGTTTTTTTTTGTTTTTTTATGTATTTGTTGTTTTGATGTGTGTTTTTTGTAGTAGTGAGTAGTTGTGTGTGGGAGCTCAATTACCTGTCTTTGGTTGTTCTGTCTGTTCAGGAACGGGTCGTTCTGACACTGTTTGATAATCTGGATGGCATAATCTTCCGCCTCGTGAATGATGGCAAGGTGAAGATACCTGGAAAATAATGTGGGAGGGTGTTTTTTTTAGAAAATATTTTAAGAACATTCTCAGAGGATGTGGTTTAGCAAAGCACACACAGCGCGAGCAGGCGGCGTTTCGCAAGAATGGAGTTTTTTAAGGTTATTTCCAACCAGTGTGGCTCCACACATCTGATACATTATCTGCGCTTGGCCGCGCGCCAGGGACTTTCCTGCCTGCGCACTTGGGTTCTCAAGCGCCTCCCACTTTGGGCGCTGCTCCAAAACGAGATTTGTTTACTTCCGCACTTTAGCGACATTGCGCAAATTAAACTTTTTGCATAACTTCTCTAAAAGTTTATTGAACGTATGTTTTATTCTGTTTACAATTACAAGCTGTAGACTCAAAATTGCTCAGTTGGTCCCAATAGAAAATTGTCAAAAATATTGTACTTGTATAATTTTTATCGAGCGAATGAAATAGTAATCTAACAATAAATGCATTGTTTCATTTAATGTAATCAACAACAATTTTAGACACCCTAAAGTAGGTTTTGGTCATAAATGTTGCAAGTTCCATTAAATGGGTTACTCTCTGCATTTATTTATTTTTTTTCTAATAGGAAACTTGCATCGCATTATTTTCGTCTTTAAAACAAACAAACAAAAAAATTACACTTACGTGTCTCCATCCTCGGTGACTTCTTGTGTCCAAGATTCACACGTCCCCTTTGGATTCGCAACCGGGTCTTCAAAACGCAAAATCTCAATTTCCTCCACAATTTTCAGATACTCGTCCTCCTTTAGCGAATCCATGCCGCTGTCGACGCGCTCCTCCAGCTGTTGCATTTTCCTGTTTTTCATATCCATTTCATCCATATCACAATCCTGAAAGTTCATCATGCGTGCACTGTGTACATCCATCGCGACGCTCGCTGTACCGAAGCCTTCAGTGAAGTGTGCGGAGAGGGCGGCGCAACGCGCTTTTATAGCTGCGCCCCGGTTCCATGTTGCACATCAGGGGATTTCCATTTGTAACTATCTTAACTCTTCACTGAAAAGGGGAACTCGTAGCGGGCTTTTATTTAGAGAATTTCCCTCAAGATGACTCTGCGAAGTAAGAATGAAAATCAGTATTTTCCTATTACACATTCAGATGTACCTGGTAGAACACAGCAAGCCAAACTCACGGGAAAATGAAAGACGAGAGCTCATGAATGAAAACCGTGAGGAAGGGGACTATTAATAATGCAGGAAATATATATGCAGCTAGAAATAGCACTTGATATCAACATTATTTCTCTTTGTTTTCATTATGAGGTAGGCTACAGTGTCCCTAAAAAGTGAATGTTTCTGCATTATGTAACAAAAGGTATTGTTATGTGTATTTTTTATGTTTGTTTTTTTTCATTATGTGGTAGAGTGTGGTAGGCTACAGTGTCCCTAAAAAGTGAATGTTTCTGCATTATGTAACAAAGTATACTTTTCTGCTTTGGGACGCATGTGGGAACTTACAGGGGAACTGCGTTCAGACATTCACTAAAAATCACCTTGACACAAATTCTGTATCTGGGAAACACTTCCTTTAAAAAGAGAAAAGTGTCTAGAATTCAGATCAATGGTTGCATGTAATTACAAAAACTTCCCAGAAATAAATAAATAAATAAAACCCTAATGTGTTTGTTTGCTTGCAGATGCCACTTGCTTAGATTCAGAATTTTTTTTAACTTTTCAGAATTAATATATGAATGTGAAGAGGGCTGAGTCAGTTTAAAGTAACTGAAGTGAAACATCCCACATGGAAGGCCCCTCGATGTTCCACATGATGCAGGTTTGGGGGGTCCACCATATTCCCCTGCACTTTTTTCTGGGGCTCCCCCTTCAGATTTTCTAGCGGCAACCATCACATTTCATGTCTTTTTAGTATTTTCCATGAGAAACAAATGAAAGCATTCAAACGCTGAACAAAAAGGACTGGAATTTTAACAATTTTACCTCAGAAATTGCTAGTAAATTTTACAGATAATTTCACAATGAGTTAAACATGACATTTTGAAGTAGAAAGCAGTTTCTTGTAAAACATGCTTTTATATACAACTTGTTACAGTGAAACTAATCTACACTTATTTGCATGACAGATAATATGCATTTTGCCTTCTTTTCAGTAGAGAACAAGGGCATGAACTGCAGTCTGGTATTGTATCCACCTCTTCAAACAGAGCAAGACAGACAGAGAGGCCAACAATAAAAAAAAAAAAAAAGATACGGAAACTCCAAGTAAATAAAGCTTGAATTAATACGATACTGTCTACTGTACCTTTCTTCACCTGCGACATTTGCACTGGAAACCACTGTAGCTCTGTTTGCATAAAGGAGGAGCCATAACATAGCAACCGTTTCTACCAACAGCGCTTATGTCACTATGACAATATCATGACATGCGTCAAGGTAGTCACACCTTGCAGTGTTCTGCTTGCTTTGTTATGAAGCAATTGAAATAATGCTTATGAATTCCAAACATTGTTTCTAAGTTAGAGTTCAGCGAAAGGAGATTCACAGAAGAACATTCCCTGAATTGTTACAGGTTTGAACTTGAATGCACATACAGTACAGTACTGTTCCAAAAGGACAATTTGGCTCCTGTACATATTGGTGTTGCTGTACTGAATGTACGGTATGTGTGAAATGATTTTTCAGCCTCGGTCTGCTTTTTCATGCATATGCAGGGGATTTAGTTGTGTTCTGAATGGAGGGAGTTTTGGGAGGTCCAGGTGTGGGACGATAGTTTGGCCCACTATTCTTAGTCTGACAGCACTTTAAAGATCAGCGCGTGGGCTGCATTAGTCTGGGGTAGACCTGTTCTTAGCCTGAACACTGAGTCACAGTCCGGCTTCTGTGTCTGAGACTCTCTGCACAAGTCCACGAATAAACAATGAGCGAGAATCCTGAGAATGTTTGAGTGTGTTCACATACCAGGAAAACCCTTAAAACCCCACTTGTTTCAGAACCTGCTGTGTGAGATCCACCTACCAACCAGTTTCAATAGCCATGTGTTAGAATGGTTTGTTACTAAAGGTAATTAATTATGTCACATTTTTTTAATTCGTATGGAATGTAGAATGATAAGTTACTTTTGTGTTGCTTTTTCACGCGGAAGGGCTCGGCTTGCACGCATTTTTTACATTGAATTATTAGTTTTTATTTCTACACGAGGAAGAAAGGGGTTTTGTTTTCTAGAATGAATGAATGCATGCATAATAATTATTATCAGTAGTAGTAGTAGTAGTCATCGTCTTCAGTATTAGTAGTAGTAGTAGTATTATTAAAATACTATGCACATAGTGAAAAGCTGAACTGCAAAATAAAAATAAAATCCAGTCTTTTATTCAGTTTAACATCAAATGCATGAGAAAGGAGGTTTTGATTGTTTGTAAAATAAATAAATAATAAAAATTGTTTTTATTATTCAAATGCGTAAAAAGTTGAATTGCAAAAAATACATCAATTTTATTCTTTTTTGTTCATTTTGTGCATCAAGAACATGGGGAAAGGGGAAGTTTTGTTTGTTTGTAAATAATAATAATTTATTATTATAAACAATGAATAAAAAAGTTGAATTGGAAAATGTACATAAATATTTTTCTTTTTTTCATTTTGTACGTCAACTGTGAAGAAGGGTAGGTTTTGTCTGTTTGTAAATAATAATAATAATAAATAATAATAAATTATTATTATTATTATTATTATAAACAATGAATGAAAAGTTGAACTGTAAAATGTACATAAATATTTTTTCTTTTTTGTTCATTTTATATGTCAGCTGTGGGAAGGGTAGGTTTTGTTTGTTTGTAAATAATAATAATAATAATAAATAATAATAATAATAAAATAATAAATTATTATTATTTATTATTAGTATACACATGAATACAAAGTTGAATTGGAAAATTTACATAAATATTTTAATTTTTTGTTCTTTTTGCACGTCAACTGTGGGGAAGGGTAGGTTTTGTTTGTTTGTAAATAATTATAATAATAAATTATTATTATTAAAGTTGAATTGTAAAATGTACATAAATATTTTTCTTTTTTTGTTCATTTTATATGTCAGCTGTGGGGAAGGGTAGGTTTTGTTTGTTTGTAAAGAACAATAATAATAATAATAATAAGTTGTTATTATTATT